>NC_136538.1:2267500-2470466 GCF_910591455.1 Pholis gunnellus
AGTTGTATTTCCTGAATACGTTTTAATGCGTTTGAGGGCTAAAAATGTCCGCTCAACAGAGGCAGTAGATATTGGGATTGCCACTGCCAAACATGCCAAAAATGTAATGTCACGTAAAAACACATCTTTAAACTTTAACTCTTACTACTACAAAGTTCTGCTAGCTAGTTTCACAACAGTCACACTAGCCCACTGACCAATCAAGCCACACGGTAATGATGACGTACTTGTAGGACAACGAGAAGGCTCTGGCATGTCAAAGAATACGCCCAACATGTCAAACTAAAAATCGGATTGGTTGAAGACTATGACAATCAACAATATCATCCTCATTTACTCAAACTGCAATGGGATTCATTTGTAATTCTGAAGGCCTCCGAGCAGATTTTTTTTACTTAGAGACAGCAATTTGATTAGATAAAAGCTCTACTTAAAACAAGCTGCACTGGAAGCAACGAAACTGAGGAAGACAGTAGATATGCAATGAGATAATAAGCTATTGGGAAGAATATTTAGAATACATGTCAGTGTCTAGGTCAGCAAAGAATGCCTTGCTGGCCCTGATGGCCCACCACTGTAATGCTCCCATTATTATAGAAGTGCAGTTGTAAATCACTTTTCAACTTCAATTATTTTTCTTTGTGAAACCAGCAGCAGCTAATGCTAACTATAGCTGAGAACTATAGCTTTTCCACATGCAACTACTCTATGTCACAGTCAACATTCATCTGCAACGTTCAGGGACAATGTAGTCAGGTATGATGTTCATACAGAGAAGTGTAATGTCAATGTATGGAGGCCTATTAAGTGTTAACCTTAAACAGTATCCTGTGGTCATGTCTAGTCCCATTGATACATATGACACATACATGCAAATAAGACAGCATTACATTTTTCTCAAAAATACAAATACATAGAACCAATGTTGATGTGGAGATTTAAAAAAAAAGAGTTTGGATTTCTCAATCCTCAATGGATTGCTCAAGAGATGCTGGAGATAATGATGAAGAGGAGGTAATTGAGGAAGAGGATGGAGAGTGAAGTGCCAAAAGGACAGAGGAGGACTGGATGGGTGGAGGGACAGAGTCAACCCGGACACAGAGGGTGAAAAAAACGGCGGCTGGCGAGGCTCCACAAAACTCAACACAAACACATGACCACACCCACACACACTTGCTACGAGTGTGTTTCTGACTCTACACAAACAAGTCAACATCAGCTATTTCAGCTATGTATGCTATGCTCTGTGTCTCTCCTTCCCTCTCATTCACACACACACTCTGCTTTTTCATTCTCTCTCTCTCTCTATGACTCTCTGGCTTCAGCTCCCACAGACACTCTAACACCCATTCACAACTCCACTGTGCTGACACACGGCATGCTCTGCAAGAATGTTGCATAAAGTCAGAGAAGCGACGACTTATGGTCAGTTCTTTCTCCTCGCTCAGAAGTTCAAACACGACTGTCTTTTCTGAAATTGAATTTGTGCATCTTGTTGATATTGTTGATATTAAATGCTAACATTTCTTTTTTTGGAATGCAACATTTCAAAATCTTAACTCATGGTTTCTTATAGAGCTTTCGAGCACATCTCATGGCCTTCCCTCAGCCAACGGGAGTTTTCCCAATAAAGTTCTGTGTTCGCAGTAATTGTACAGTTTCTGCTTATTACACGCATACAATCTCGCTTCAAAATAAACTTCCAACGCAGGTTTACTCTGTGTTTAGGTTTACTTTGTTAGGTTTAGGAAATGATCTGACAACCAGGGAACACGAACCTCCTCATGGATAAAAGACTTGGTACTTGTTTGACCTGTCTACCCACACTCACATCTGCCCCTAGCGGACTTTCTCGCTTGTATTATACACCATCTAACTTTCAATAATGGCCTCTCCATATACTACGCCACTTGCTCTGTGCTTCACTCGTTGTGATACATCACTTGCTCTGACTAAATTCAAAAACTTCCATTTCTCAACATATCTGTGATTTGCAGAAACGTACAATTTCTCCCTTGGCATCTAGGCTGACTAATTCTCTGTATATTGGAAAGCTGTTATGATAACGATCTGGTGATCACAATATTAAGTTGGAAGTAAGTTTGTCTTGGTTACATCATTTCTAGAGTTGTCTCGGGATCCTATTTAAACTCAAAACTAATTCAGATTAAGGCGTTGTGATTCCATTCAGGAAAGGTGCTTTATCTGTACATGACAAAAAAAAATTAAGGAAGAGAAAATTGGCGAATTCCACAAAATTCTCTTAAAATCAGCCCCACGTGCTACTTGAGAACAAATCTGTTTGGTGCAGCGAACAGCGGATAACGGCATCAGATATAAGAATACTGCACATTCATCGGCTCGTTCGTCGATGAATCCAAAAACCCCACTTTTCTCACAGCAGAGGCTGAAGTGTGTGTGTTAGTGGTGATGCAGTGACTCCTCCTCAGTAGCATACAGTTCCAGCGATGGATGGATTGTTTCTTCTGTTGGTCTCATCCTATAGGTGATTGATCTGTTAACAACTATTTCCCTTACAGACCTTTGATTGAGTGCTGCTTGTCTTTTGCCTGAAAGGATGTGTGTGTGTGTGTGTGTGCGTGTGCGTGTGCGTGTGTGTGTGCGTGTGCGTGTGCGTGTGCGTGTGTGTGTGTGTGTGTGTGTGTGTGTGTGTGTGTGTGTGTGCGTGTGCGTGTGTGTGTGTGTGTGTGTGCGTGTGTGTGTGTGTGTGTGTGTGTGTGTGTGAGGCTGGAGGCTGGCCCGGAGCGGGTCTCAGCTGGATGTCTTTCAGCTCTCTATTTATGAGCTCTTCTTTACATATTCATTCCGCTACTGTTAAACAAAGGCCACACATTGCCTTTCTCCCTCCGTGACTGTAGTGCAGTGTGCGAGTGTTGGGGCGACAGAGAAGAATGAGGAGGAAAGAGAGAAGACAAACTGACTTTTTTTGTTACATTCCTTCCATCATTCATTTGCGGTCAACAGATACAGTCAGGGGTTCCGATCCAGGATTCATGTTGTAGATGATATTTTGGAGCATAGACTCAATATCCTTTAATTTCAGTTCTTTGTTATTTCCTCCAAATGCATCTGAACCAGAATGAAGTGAACAATCAGACTTTTTGAGGTGGGTTGTCAGCTTATTAGGTGGGATTCACTGCAGGTTTTGTTCAATGAAGATGTTGTTGAGAGATTTATTTGACAAGCCGATAAAAACCAACTGATTCATGCACGCATGGACGTTGAACACATTTGCATTGCAAAAAGCAACGCATGCTTGCACATTCCTGACATCCTCCGTGGCTGTAAAACACCTCAAGGGGACATTGCAGTCAGACTGGGCTGCCAGTGCCGATGACAGTCAAAGCGGAAGACAAGCACAACTCAAAAGTCACACCAGTTTTAAGTTTCCATGCAAATATTCAATGCAATTTTGAACACAAACGTCCAGAAGATCTGCAAAATAAAACGTGAATGAATGTTGTGTGAATATGAGTTCAGTGGTCGATGGAGACGAACAGTTAATTCTCAGTCAGGTGCCATTTAAAACCACCACAGAAGAAGAAGAGGACACAACGAAACAAGGTAATTAAATGAGCTCTGGTCAATTTATGCTCTGGAAGAAATTGCCTTTCAGCGAGAGGAAATGTTTTTTGTCAGAAAAAAGAAATTAATGATTTATGACACATGCCATAATGTAATTTATGACACATTATGTTTGGACCAACTGATATATAAATTTCAAGGTACTGGATTTGTATATGCCCTTCTTCGATAATGGACCTTTGTAATCATAACTGTTTTGTCTTTGTTGTCATCGTCGCTTGCTAGTTGCTTTGGTTGTAATTTATTTAGCTTTTTTGTGTTTTATTTTTCTATTTTTCTGATTTAGACATAACTTCCATGCACAATACTTTTCGTCGCATGCGCAGACATAAACTAATAAATAATCATATCAAAATAAATGAATAAATACAAAAGCTTCAGTCAAACCACGGAAAAAACATATGGAAAAGATTATGTAAAGATTTCTGTTTGTCTCATGTATTAGTGTGAGGAGGGACGCAGATTTTTTAATATCTTCAATAGAGCTAGCATGCTTCTTGTACAATCATCAGCATAAACATTTATTTTTAAATATTTCTACTTTTTTAATTTCAGGTGTTTCCATCCAGTTTTTTTATATGTGGAAATTTAAACTGCAACACCTCAAAACTGCAGGACATGCTAACGAGTTTCAGGTAACACACTTTTTCAACGCAACATTTGAAAATGTTAACTTAAGGTCCACTTACTAGCTTTTTTTGGAACTTTTGGTCACATCTCACAGTCTTCTTCAGTTTTTTTTCCTTTGTAAAGCAACTTCTTCTTTTTTTCATTTTGTAGTATTCATACCATCAACTCTGGGACAGTTGGGGTCTTTTATTTCTAATATGATGACGTTTTCTAATTTACCTATTTAGACATAAAAGCGGAACAAAATTTAGTTGGGATTCTCAACTAGAACATAATATACAAAAGGGACTATGGAGCATTCATCTTTGTTGATTCCCTCATTAGTCATTCTTCATGCTTGGTATCTTGAGACTCATCTGATCTGATAAGTGGTGAAATGATGCGCCACTGCACATTTAGACGTCCCATCATGCATTTTGTTTCTTAAGCTTTTCTACCCACATTAGTGAAGCATATTTGTTATTTGCATCATTCCCCATGTTGGTTGTGTCATCCCATCTTATGGAGGGAGAGAGAGAAAGACAGAGAGAGCTGACAGCTGGCAAGATAACAGGGTCCTTGTTGCCATGGTGAGGGGATTTGATTGGCGGCTGGGGGGGGGGGGGGGGGGGCTGAGGTTGATGGATAAGGACCCCCCTGCTATTCCAGTGACAGCTCCTGTCAGAGGGCCAGCTCGTCTCACATCAGATGTATCAACTGGTACAGCCCGCTCCCACCCCCAACACGCACACACACACACTGAGAGAGCAACCAAAACATTTAGCTTACCCACCCCTGACCAACCCACTTTATCGTAAATTTATGTACAAAGAATGTGCCTACACTGGACATTCACTGTAATCTTGATCTTTAAAATGTGTTCAAAGTATTCAGTGTTTTTCCCCAACTAATCAGAGTACAAAGACAGCATTTAGATCATCAAACTAAAACTGTCCATTAAAACAAAAACCTGACGTATTAGAGCCGTGAGGAGGATTATGTTACATATTCCTGCATTTTTAATTGACTGAACAATTCAGTGCTGAACAATGAATTTGCAAAGTCAAACGTTTGCCATATATCCTAGATTACTTTAGACCAGGGGGGTTAGCTCAGTCATTGGAGGCTGATGATACTGACAAACGTCCAAAAAAAAGGAGAATACGTTTTCCCAAAACGTCCAGCGCACTTTGGATTAGAGGTTCAAATAGCCCAGGTGTCAGACTGAGCTCCCTGGTGGCTATATCAGTCTGCTGATAGGCACAAACGCAGAAGACAACGTGTTCTGGGAAGGTGAAGAAGGTTCCCTGTCCAAATTAGAACAAACAGGCTGGGTGAGGACAGACTCAGTCCCACTTAGTTTATACTCGCCGTATGCAAGGTGCGTGAAAATGACGTAATCACAAATTTTGTAACTTGGTGTGCACGATCACGTGACTGTCACAAATAGTTTACTGATAAAATCACTGTTTACATGTCTGGAGATTAAACAAAGAAGGTCTATTCATTTTTAGATGCTTTAGAAACAGGAGGTCTTAAAAATCTTAATTTGAGTTTATATTTTGCAGCCAAATCAAATTGTTTACATGATTTTTAACCCTTGTTTCTTCATAATGCATGCAATACTTAACTTCTTTCGTTACAGGGCTTGTACAAAGGCAAAAAAGTAGTCCATGAATATGAGATATGAGTTTACAATCCCTGCTTGGCATTGTAGAGGTTAGTTTACAGTTGCTCCTACAGTCTATGGGCATATCTTTGGGTTACACTCGTTGTCTTTTTGATTCTTTACAGTTAATTTTGTTTGTACGCCCTCTGGCGTTTCGGACAATAATGCAGCGCACAGCACAGAGAGTATAAACGCCTCCGTTCATGCTCGGAGGTTGTGCGTCGTCAAGGTGCCAAGCGCAAGTATAAACAATAAAGCTTTAGTCAACTATCATTTAACTCACATTCAGAATGTCTTTGTTGGCCCCCTATTGAATCATGATGATCATGATCAGTCGTGTGCAACGATAGGACCAGGGTGTTAGCTAGCTAGCTTTAGCTTAGCACACTCTGTGGCAATGTATCCTCATACAACAGTTCGTATGATATCTTACAGTTATTGTTTTGCGTGCACTCTCCTACAAATGTCCAGCAACACAAGCGTTCTTGAGCACCTGCAGGGCAGAGCGTCTTTAGGCAACTTGATTGAGGTTGAGAAAAACATCCTGGTTTGGGTTGAAATAACTACACAAGCAGCTTTACTTGAGAACGGAAGTTACTTGACAAATAAGTAAACGTTGACAGCTGTGGATGGGTCCCAAAAGTATGGGGATTTTAGGCCTATGAGGCTGGACTTGAGCACAGTGGTACATTGAGCCAAATTGCTAACATCGTCATGCTAACATGCTCGCGGTGATACAGCTAACATGAATTTTGAATTGAATTTTAATTTAAGTGTCATGCTATTTCATGGCCCATCCCTCATGGGATTATAAGAAAGCTTAACATCAAACATTAACAATAGTTTCCAGCAGGTGGTCCCATATTCATTCAAATACTACACTATACTAAAATAGATAATCATCATCAATATCACCCACTCATTACTGATGTTCTCTTTTTGAGCTACAAAGCATTCCTTAAATAACATGCCAATTATAATGTCTTTAGTTCAAATAACCGTTGTGTATGCTGAACTTTCCATTAACAAAGCACAATAAAAAACAAACTGAAACCTGCTATTGTTATCCATCCATTAGCTACACCTGCTTATCCTTTTGGAGGGTTGCGGGGGGGCTGGACCCCAGCTGACATTGGGCGTGAGGTGGGGTACACCCCGGTCAGGTTGTCAGTCAATCACAGGGCTGACACATTCACGCCTATGGGCAACATTTAACCTAATTAACTTACCCATGCCCCTTTCAATAAAAAACATACATACACGTACTCTTCTTCGAACCCATATTTATAATGTATGTGCCACACATTTTCATCATCCAAGGCACATTTTGTTGCATATCCAGTTTAAATATTTATTTGGATTGCCAAGTGCCAACCACATCAATAAACATATTCCATAGCATGGCAATACCAACCTTCCACTGAGGGTTCCCAGCCCATATCTCCTGTGTTGTTTGCTAGAATTGCAGCATCTCTATGAAGGCCCAGGAAACACCTATTGAGACAATTATGCCTTACCATGCAGTGGAAATGAGGCATTACGATAGGGTGTTAACAAGTTCATATTTGCCAATAAGCACAAAACATAAAGTACATGGTCAGAAAACAAAGTATTGAAAAGATGATCTGTTGATGGCACTAGATGAAAAATCAGAGGATCATCAAAGTTATTACAATTATGGAAACTACTCATCATCAATCTACTCACAAATCCATCCTTTTGTTCACAGAAGATTGATGCTAATGCTCAAAGGCTCTGGTTAAGACAAGCAAACTATCCATCTTCGATATGAACGTTCTCTGTACCACAGCAAAGCTATATTCAGACCGACATTAGCACTGCCCCTCTTGTTTTCAAGATGACTATGTCAGGTGTAGAAGTTGAGGTCGTGCATTTACAACTTGTAAACCGTAAAGTGTTTTAGTTGCCTAAATCTAACTTTGCCTTAACAATATTTTTTTTCCATAAACTTTCCCAAACAGTTCTCATGCATTGCTGATAGAAATTGTAGCAATATATTATTTTAAAAAGTGATAACATTAGACATTGGTAAAAATAAATACTACCGTTGAACATATTGATTGCATTGAATGCACTACCTAAATACAATTGTTTGTAAAGTACACATTTTCAGTATGACAAAATAGGAAATATCGGTTTGAACCTTTTAAAACCACACAGCTTGGCAGTCTTCCGCTCAGTTCGAGCGCTCCCACATTGAAAAGAAGAGAAAGACGAGAAGGTGTGTGCGGAAGGAGTGAATGTGCTGTTAGTCGATCTAGCTGGACAGCGAAGGTCTCCGCTCGGGTGGGACCTCGGGGTTATCAGCCTTTCTCAGATATGAGTGACCTTCTCTGTCGCCACCCAGGGGTGATAGGCCCGCTGACAGGGCGGAGCGGAGATAATGCATCCGATTGACAGCCTCGTCTTCCCCCGCTTGACTGTAAGCCCTCCTGCCATGTGCCATTCCCACACTCTTCAGGTATCCCAGTCCCACCAAGAACATTCCACCGTAGCTCTAGTGCTGCCTAAATACGGACTGGTGACTGAAGAGGGCATCAGACATTTTTTTAAATACCCCCTGTAGTATATATTTTGATGGGTATGGCACCTCAGTTTCCTGTGGGTAATGCCACTGTGTAGGGGTCAAAGGTCAAGGTTGCGCAGGGCAATGATAGGGCATGTCATCTGCACATGATCATTTATTGTATGTAGAATAAGTCATTAAGCATTTAGCAAACATATTTATCGCAACAGCAAAGAGAGCTTGTGCTAAATTAGACGTAAAAGTACTCAAATGTGTATATTGAAATGTCTTCATTATAATGTTCAACAATTGAAACATTTACATGACATTAAAGCGAGACAATGTACATTTTGAAAGAAGAAAAAAAAAACTAACGTACCTCGAACGAATGAAAAGTTGATTTCATAAGAAATAAAACACACCATTGTTCAATTCAACACTCTTAGGGATTTTGCCGTTACGGCCGTACTTGGTCTGGTATGACCAGTAGTTTATGGTGGGTAATGTTAGCAGACTTAAGATAGATCCTGATGTTTAACTTACAGTACTGCATCAGTTCTGTGTGCTACAGTAATACTGAGTTTCAGCTTTTAACGGATAGACAGCATGTCATCAGCATGCATGTTTGTTTGTTTTCCTGCATGTGGTCTCATCCCACCATCGCCTAGTGGTGATATCTTTAAAGCAACTGACCGAGGCGGAAACTGGGACATGAAAGGGAGATTAATGTACCATTGTCACTTGAGGCCCCAGTGGCCGCTGTTCAGCAAAAGTTACATCGTCTAATGAACAAACATTACGTAAAGAATACTTTTATAGAGACTCTATTAAAACAATGATGACATAAATATGTGTGCACACAGTTTGGCAGCGGAATACAGCTGATATACAGCTGATATGGTTGCGATTCTGCCGGAATACAAATTTGAGCCCGATTTAATTCTGACAATCGAACATGCAACAATCGGACATTTTGACATCTGACAACTATTTTTTATTAATGTTTAAAGCTTGCTAACTCGTTTGGATGGCCGACACCTCGATGGCACATTCATATTTTTTGATGACGCCAGCTGTAAAAGGGTTCATCAAAATGGCGCCTAAACCAGAAACACAAGGAAGCTTCAGCAAATCAGCTTCAACTTGTGAATCCACCATGATCAACAATCAGTGGCGGGCCGTGCATTTTATTCCTGGGCCTTCTGTGCTGTCCTACTACAGTTGAATTACCTCCTAATAACCTCATTATGACACATCAATCCAGCAAACCTGCAGCGGATCCACACATTCCACCACATAAGAGCACGAGCCATTCAAATACTATTCATAAAAACGACACGATAGACAAATGAACAGTAGTAACGTTACTATGTAAAAAAACACGCAGTTTGTGACTTACCGAAACTTAAAGAGTTTAATCCCAGTACATCGTTTCAGTTCCAGTAAGAAGTCCTTCTCGATGCATGGAGCCAGTGATGACTGGCAGGTTCGCAGCGGGGCCGTGAGCCCACCGGCCGGCGCAGACCGCACATCGGGCCGCGGTTGTGGAGATGTTTCCCTGTGAAAGTGTTCGTTGAGTTGTAGATCCACTCGAGTCTCTCCAAAAGTTTTCAAGTGCTATGGTGTCCTCAGGTTAGCGTAGCATAGCTCCAAACCCAGCCATAATATGTGCAACGCTTCTCCGACGCTGTCAGCAAGAAATACCGTTCATACAAATCCTTTTCCTGGCTGAGTCAGGGCTGCCAGCTGTGGCGTTGACTGACCATTTCTTACGATGTCCAACTTTTCCTGAAATGTCCTTCTTGAGAAAGATGTTGTCAGTAACTCTGCCACTAAATCCGTTTCTCCTCCTTATTCAGCTGTTGAGTGCTAAAAAAACAAAGCTAGGTAAAAAAATAAATAAACTACACCAACTAAGCTCTGCTGGCAAGTTAAGTTTCGTTTTCCAATAGTCACGTGCTCGCCCACTGACCAATCACAGCACACACTGAACCTCACTCCTGCAAAGTGAGATGGAGAAATGCTGACATAGTTGTAGGCCTGCAGGCCGCTCTGCTGCCTAAGAATCTCAAACTAAAGATCTGATTGGTTGAAGACTATGTCAATCAACAATATCGTCCCCATTCACTTAAACTGCACATGGAGGCACTGGTGAGTCTGCAGGCCTCGGGCCTCTCTTCTTACCTAGAGACACAGAGGTGAAATCTGATTGGATAAAAGCTCTACTTAAAACAAGGTGCACTGGAAGCAGAGCAACTGAGGAACACAGTAGCTGTGCAATGAGAAAATAAGATAATGGGAAATATTAAATATTAAATTATAAAATAGCTATAACTTTGTGATTCTATTTAGGCCAGCAGAGAAGGCTTTGCAGGCCCTGATGGTCCGCCACTGTCAACAATATAATACACGGTTAGATCATCTACCATTTCTCAGCCAGTCTAGCAGTCTATTTAAATCTATGCTCATTTGGATGAACCAAGGAACAACATTATGGCCACCAACCAAGATCTTTCTCCCTCAACGTCTGACTAAATTAACACCCCTTCCTTTAAGAAAAGAAAACGCTCCAACATCTTGTATCAATGTTCGTAGAATAAGCAGTATGAGTTTGAGTGTCCATGAAAAAACATGCACAGTAGACATATAGCATCATGGCTCATATTTCCTGAAACAAAAGCGAGGATTATTACATTTTAATTGAACTAGTCTCTGAACAAGTTTACAATTATAATACAGACTTTGATGCATGTGAATATAAATCCTGCATGTACAATAATTCATAAGAAATACCACTCAAAAGACTGTTTAAACTGTGATGGGGGGGGGGGGGGGGTTAAGCTTCATTGCGTTCTTGAGCACACACTGGATCCAGCGGTCTTTTAGACTCTCTGTCATCGGCAGGTTCACCTGGAGTGCCATGCTGAAGCTGCTCCGCTAAGCCCCGATCCGGGGCCGTCCCCCCGCCCCGCTCTCCCCGCAGCCTGACTCCTGCAGGTAGTGCAGTGCTGCACTCCAGCTCTATCATCTCAAAGCAGTGTATGGTAAAGCCATCAGGGCCCGGCGTCCCTTTGAAGAGGGGGACCGAAAGAAACACAACAGCTCTGAACACAATGATGCGTCTCCCCTTTCCACCGGCTCGTTTTCATTTCTTTTTTAACTTTTCTTCTTTACCAAAATTCCAGCAAGGCCCTGTATTACTTTCTGCTTTTTCAATTTATTTCCCCTCTTGCTCGCTGCCTGATCTCACCCTCCCTCTCGGGCTCTCACTCATTCCAATTAACCCTAACCTGCCTGTTGATTTTGCTCTTACTTTCAGTCTCGGTACCTTTCTATATCAACACTGACACCAAAAATGTCCCTGTTTTCTGACCAGTGTAAGCAGTGAAAAAAGGCTGCGCTTTGTTACATTTTTGTCACTGTGTTTCCTACAGCTACAATTTACATTATAAAACACTGTAAATTGATTTGTTCATACAAATGCACTGGAACAGAAACTGGAACTGGAACCGAAGCGGCCGACAGTCACTGCCAAAATCAAAATTACTTACTTTCATTCCCAAATGCAAAACAAAAAATTCAAGCAATTACCATCCCCTCATGAAACATTTAGGCCAGTATTTCCAGTGTGTGTGTGTGTGTGGTGCGTCTGTCAGAGGTGTCACACATGCTGCTGCACTCAGCCCATTTGGTGGTCGTCCTCTCAGGAATGCGAAGACTGCAGTCAACCTGATGTGGCCCTGTGTGCTCACTAATGTCATTTTCATGGCACGCCACTGTAGGTGACACTTACATGTGTCGTAAAATATGCTTGTTTTTATTGTTGATATTCACTGTGTTGGACATTTGGACATTGTTTTATGCCAAGAAACATCTTTCAATTTATTTGTTTAGAAAACTATTGACTCTGATTGTACAAATTGATTGTATGTATCTGATTGTATGTATCTGGCTATTACTGCATTTTACAACTTTTACGTCGTTATTATTTTTATAAGTGATTTTTAAGTGTTTGTGTTACAGATGTCTCTTTCGCAATTTAAGTGTATGTGAAAAATAGTATTTCTGGGGCCCGGTGGTATCACCTGACAGACACGGAAGTTGTAATTAACACGGTTTGACCACGATGAAAATTTGCTTCAAAGCCTGGAGTTCTTCCTGGAGGCTTGGCGCAAACTTGAATGCAATCCATGGCACATCAAAAAAACGCCATTAGAGGGTAACCTACGCTTCAAACGTAGTTTGTTAAACATAGTTAGGGCCACTGATTAAGCTAAGCATGTACTGTGTTGCATTTGCACATGAAAATAATGTCTTTTTGCTCTTCTTGCAGTCTTTTTTCACCAGGACTCAGAAAGTTAGTATTGCCAGGTAGTTTGGCCCCTTTTTAATCCAGGCCTTTATTTGGGACAGAGGCTGAGCCCCAGTTATTATTTGAGCACAACTTTTACTAAACATACCATTCAACTTTCTCAAAGAAGTTGTTAGAACATATATAACAATAATTTATTACACATGCATAAAATTTGAATAGTGTAAAGTCTTGGCAATTTGACTCTATCCTGAAGTAGGATAATAGAGAGGTAGTAATGCTGAGGTCAGATAAGGCCAAATCCCCCTGGACTCCAGACACTGGTAGTGGTGGAGTGATGAAGGGAGTTGCTGCAATCCGATGATGAATGAGGAGCATGACTGTGATGCTGACTGGAGGTGAAAATGTTTAAAGTTTGGCATCAACGATGTGATTGGTTTAAGGAAACTGTGGGCGTTCACATTAAATTAACCAACCAGATTTTGCACAATCAACTGATAGAGTAATCACAGGGAGAGAGAGACTGAGAGATTATGAATGAAAAGGAGAGTAAAGAGAGTCTTCCTGACTGAACTTCCGCTTAAGCTTCATACATTACGAAAAGGTTTTGTTTGTTTTATTACGAAAGTCCAGCAACATGTGTCAATTTCCGTTTGTGAGATGCATACAGTATTTTCTAAATAAACTTCCCGTCTTTACAGGCAACAAAAGTACTTACCTCTTTCAGGAAAAGAGAAGATGGTTTGGGTTAAAATAACTACGGTAGCGGCATTATTTAAGAACGGAAGTGACGTGACAAATAAATCAACGTTGACCTATCGTTTCTCATGAGGCACGAACAGCGGTCTCCTGAGTGTAAGACAGTCTTTAGTTTGATCCATCCACCTCACCCTCTTGGCACAGTGGACAGATGCAGGTGTCTTCAAGTTTTTCAGAGAACACTGGGAATCAGACCCTCTACCCCTTTTGCTCGACAAGACTGACCATCCCATCTCCTACCGCGGGCGGAAGACTGCTGTTTAATGTGGGACTTTTCTCTCTCCTCCTCTTCCTCTTTTATGTTGTTAGGACTTGATGTCGTACACACACACACACACACACACACACACACACAGGTGTGACGATAACATGTGAGGTGTCCTATCTCCTGGTTATGCTGCAATCAGATTTTATAGACAGGGGTGTTTAGTTGCAGCTGACAAAAATGTAATCTGCAACCCAATTATCAGTGTCCTGCTCACACAAAGACTCGCTGAATCCATTCGACTTGCAGAGTCGTGCGTTGATCAGAAACATCTTTCTCTCTTTGCAACCCACCACACACATATAGGTAGAGCTATGAGAAACATAGGACCAGTTGGAATTCAAATCAATTGGATAGACCCCACCTCACACACATACACACCCTCCTCACACAATGTGTCCATCAGTGTGAACTGAGCAGCTTCCGCCTCAAACCCACGCTGCTGTACTCACCAACTGTGGGAACAGCTTCCCACGCTGGTTTAGACTCGTCTATCTCACCGCCTCGCCCACGCCTACACGTGTGTGTGTGTGTGTGTGTGTCTGCGTGTGTGTGTGTGTGTGTGTGTGTGTGGGTGTGCTTAGTACTATGTGTGTGTGTGTTTGATTGAATACCGAATAGCTATGTGCACGTGCAATGGTTAATTATTTCGTATTTGTGTGTTGTTATGTACAACTTGTGTAAAACGTGTGTATATGCATCCCAATTCATGTGTACATTTATAAGTATGTAGATAGTATGTCATTAAATATATATAATGTAATAATATACAAGTGTCTTTAAGCAAGTGACTATGCATGTTTATGTTTTTGAGAGTCTTTTGTTATGCACGTTCATTTGTTTCCACAAATGTGTTAGTATAGGGCATTCATAGATGTAAGTGTGTGTATGTGTGTGTGTGTGTGGGTGCCAGCAGTCTGGTTGCTGCAGCGCTCTCAGACATTCACTCAAATGTCTCTTCCCAAACTGCCAGATGTCAGTCCACTGCATTTAAACAGGTAGGCCGTGTGTGTGTTTGTGTGTTCTCGTCACGGACGGCGGACACCGAGATCATCTGCTTCTCTTGTGTGCTCTAAGGGCCAACAGCTCAAGTCATGAAACACATGTGAGGCTCTCTGTCGAGACTCTTGACCTCTGCATCAACATGATCCTGTGCCACCAGGTCAGAGTCACAGTCCAGCTTTGGCTCTGTTAAAACTCCATGTGTGTGCGTGTGTGTGTGTATGTGTGTGTGTGTGTGTGTGTGTGTGTGTGTGTGTGTGTGTGTGTGTGGGTGTGTGTGTCAGAGAACAGCTTCCATTTGACTTTGATTTAGGTGTGTGTGTGTGTGTGTGTGTGTGTGCGTGTGTATGTGTGAATGTATGTTGGAGTTACCGTGGTGGTCCTCGACAAGATGACACCCACAGACTGGAAGAGCTTCACAAACGTTTTAACGTGCATTTTTTTCCAATGACAAGCTCTGCTTGCACCGAAGATTTCATTTTTTTGTCATTACTCCTAAAAAAAAAATATTCCCACGAAGCTGTTTACACGCCTAATGAAAATGAATATTCCCCTAATATTCTCGTTTACATGCAGCCGTGCATTTTCCAATCAACGTCAAACCTATTTAGTGAAACAAACCAGCTGGATACCTAGTTGTCTCTTTCCCTATTCTTACCAGCATCGTCTGATCCATTTGAGGAGCTCGCCGCAGCCTCGTCACCAGGGGCCGGCAAAATCCCATGTTGATGCCATTCTCGGCTGTGTTTGACAGGGGTCAAGGCCCTAACATGTCGTTTAACCCGTCACACGATGGAAAAGTGGAGTGGCAGGAGCCGTTTGACACCATCCGGCTTTTCTGCGTCAAAATATATTTCTTTCCAAGTTTTCCACCGGTGGCATATTTGTTTGACCATGCCTCAGCCTCCCTCTTTCATTTACTTCAACCACCTTCATGAAAAGGGTATCCAAAAACTGGTTGATATCCAAATCCTTCATGATGCTTAAAAAGTAGGAGTGTTTCTCCTTCTACTCTTTTGGGCATGCATCTCTCCACTAACCTTACAAACTGTTGGCTAGTTAGGTTGGTTATGCAAAGTGTTGAGACCCATATTACCAATGCACTGTATACATGTCCAGAGAATACTCCTAAAAACCTAAATAATATCGACATATCCAACATGTCTTATTTGGGAAATGCTGATGTATTTTGTGGATGCCATCTTTCATGGCAAAGGCGTTTTTTTTCTCCTCTGCTCATTAAAGGCCACTTGCACCACTTGTAACGACAACATTTTCATTCATACCTTTTGGGAATTGCCAAGTGGTCAACAACATGGATGCAAACTTGACCAACACAATCTCACTCCCAACTTGGGAATAATGTCTTTTCATAAGAAATGTCCAAAGTAGGTTTACTTGCTCTTTAGGTTTACGCAGAACTAGTTGGTTAGGTTTAGGAAATGATTGCGATTTGGGTTTATTCAAAAGTAAGTCTGCTTGTTGCGGAAATGTCGTTAATAAAGTACCCTAGCTACGTAATTCATGTGACTGGGGAAAGTAAAGTATGTAAGTTATCTAACAAACCTAAAGTAAAATAATACGTTTGTTATGTGAAATAAGTCTCTTTGTTAGGTAATTGACATTTGTAAAGTATGTATGTTACCTAATAATAATAATAATAACAATAATGCATTTTATTTGTAGCGCACTTTTCATTTAGAGAATCTCAGAGTGCCACAGAGCCAGTACATAGTTAAAAACATAGTTAAAACATAGTAAAAATATATTATAATAAAAAAACTAGTAAACATAGGCACAATAGAGAACAGTGAAAGAACAGAAACAGGTGACAATGTAACATAACAACGTATGGTAACAATGTAACGTAATAACTTAAGGTAACAACGTAACATAACGTAACCTAACAGTGTAACATAACTACATAACAAAACTATGTAACAACGTAATGTAACAACGTAATGTAACAACGTAAGACAACAGTCATAGATCAAAGGACGCTGTAACATATGGATCTTCGAATGTGCTTTTCCACCTTCAGAGCTGCTGGCAGTTTTATTTCAGTACAGTGAGAAAGTCCTTTTGAGTGATGTAGCCTAATCCATCATAGTCAGTTACATTATGGTTATGTAGTACTGCAGTCTCCATGTCCCACTACCAGTATCGTTACCACACAACCATCATGTCACTTTGAAAACAGTAAAAGCAGATATGATGCTTACAGTTATGGATGGCTTATCTCAAGACAGTTTCAATTTAACGCAAGATGAATGGAAACTTATGGATCCCTACAATCTAAAACTGAAAAATGTTAAGTCATGGAAAGCACAGATAGTTGGTAGTAACTGGCCAAAACATGCAAATCATTGGTCACTTAAAGGTATTTTGAGGAGTGTTCCATGATGTATTCTTTTTTAGCTGCTGCTTATTGACAATGTAATTCAGAAGGAAGCACAAAAATACAGAATATTTATCCATAAATATGTATAAATATTTAAAATAATTTCAAAATATGTAAAAATATGTTTTCCATAACCCCAGGCTGGTGGAGCTCTGGTCATGAGTGGAGGAGAAGAGAGGAGAGAGAGGTAGAGTATAAGAACAGAGGGGGAAGGGTGTCCCCCCCCACCCCCCCAAACGCAGGGCTGCTGATGGATGCAGGGCTCCCGGGGTTAAGGGGAGGGCAGCAAGGCCCTGAGCCACAGAGTGGCAGCTATCTGCCGCTCATCACACACACGCACACACTCATTTCCAATAGCAGTTTTTAGTGAGAAAAAAAACAAACACTTGTGCACCTCACCTTGCATGCACTCACCCACTTCACGTCTCACATGTTGGGCTTACATACTGAACTTTTATCCTCTCATGCATGCAGTCACACTCACACACACACACAGACACACACACAGAAGAAGATGCTATTTCCATTCACAGCCGTTCACTGTGTTTAGTAACACTGTCACATTACACCATCAATTACACCGGGAGGATATGGACTCAGCCCCATCCCCCACCCTACCCTACCCTACCCCACCCCCCTCTGGAGCGCCCACTGGTGGCTGCACACTGCAAGACATCCAAACCAAACTTCACAGACAGGCTGTTTGATTCGGGATAAGCAACTCTAATATGCCTTATAAAGAGATGCATCAAGGTCAATATGTACATTATTTATTCAAAATTCTGCAGCTGTCTAAGTCACCATAGATAAACTGTTTTTCTTTGGCTTCTGATCGTCCTGGTCCTTGAGTATTCTCAACTCTGCAGACTGTTCCTTTTTTTTACACTACAAACAGCCTCTCCAGCTAATGTAACGACACCTCAAATGCCGTTTTATTAATCAGACCGTGCTGAGTTTCTATGTAGGCTACTATGTATTGGCCGATACCGAGCGGGTCTAATTAATGGCCAAAACAATCAATAAAGTCTCAACTGATAACGACACATATCGCGCTCACTCTGTAATAATAAAAAGGAATGGGGTTTGAGGGTAATTAATAACTAAAATGGGCCTATTTTCACGTCATTTAACCGGGTCTGAGGTGTGAATTTCCCGTCCCGCATGTCCACGCCGCTTCAGTGTTTCACCCTGTCAAAGCTTTGGATGAAGGCGTGAAAAAGTCTTTTTTTAAAAACCTGTTTGTCTCCGTATTCAGTTCTCTTTATCAAATGAAGGGAGGAGGGGGGGTTAAAAAAGAAGCGCTAATCGCCTGTAATCCTTTTAATATGTCTCACACTTTGCTCTGTCAATACACAAAGCCCCCCCACCCCAAAAAACAGTCACGGGCACTCAGGATAGAGGAGGGATGAGCAGAAGGTCACCGGGTTACCGATCATCACTAATAGAGGCGATAATAAATATATATATATTTAAAAAATGTATATTATATATATTTATATATATTCCTTCATATATATATATATACAGACTTATGGTGGTAGCCCAGGCTCCTCCTCGCCTCTTTCTCCCCCCTCTTACCAAGCTCCTCAGGTAGAGAGATGTTTTAAATCAAGGGGGGGGGGGGGGGGGTTAGGGAGGGGAGAGTGCTTTTGTCCGCAAAGGGGAAAAAATGAGGGGGGGCTTGTTCTCAGCAAGATCGCCCTGCCGTTTCTTAACCGGGGGGTTGCGTATAGAGTGCGACCGACTGACACGGCAGCGTTGTGTGGGATGGGAGCAGAGAGAGAGAGAGAGAGAGAGAGAGAGAGGGAGAGGGAGAGGGAGAGGGAGAGAGAGAGGAGCAACGTCCAGCCCCTGCAGTCACAAGCGAGCGAAGAAGCAGCAGCAGCAGCATAGAGCATTGAAGGCAGCCCGAGTCTCCTCTATACGCACGGGATCTCTCACACACACACACACACACACACACACACACACACTCACACACACACACGCACCTGAGGGCCGCAGAGGATTACAAACCAGGAGGAATAGTCTGACAGCTCGGGACCAACTTGTTTGTTAACATGAATATATATGTATAAATATAGGGGTACAAAATCCTGCAGCGCTTTTCCCAAAAAAGAACTTCAACGCACAGCTCCGCTTCTGCAAGTGCACTTAGACTTTGCGTAGCCTTCATTCACTAATCACTGCTACTAGCCAGTTATGGACTTTTTTTTTACGAGGAGTGTGCTCGCTGCGCATGCATGAGCCCCTCTCTGTCCGTTTTTTTCTTCTTCTTCTTTTTGTGTTGTGGATTTCGGTAAAATATTTGGACTTGAGTTTTTGACTTGCGACGAGGTCGGCTGGACTTCGCAGCCCTGGTGAGAATTTACTGGAAGAGCCTTTTTTGAACCTCCATCCAACATGCGACCTATCGCATCCAGACTCAGTTATCTGTGAGTGCCTCTATCCTCCCCTGCACCTTCATCTCTTTACGCACCGCTCCTCCGCGCAGCTCCCAAACTAACTTAACGTGTCTTCTCCTTCTATGCAGGTGTCTACACTTGTTTGCATTCTGCTACTACGCTCAGGTATGTCACTTCCTTCCATTTCTTTTTCATTATTTTATTGTTTTATCTTATATTGAGCGTTAAAATGCAGATTATATCATGTGGGAATCTAAGAAAAACGCATATGGTGATCGAAGCTCGCGAAGCACGGCGCAGGGTTAAAAAGGTGAGGGGTTCATCGCAACATTATGTAATAACGATATCGGATGGCTGCTGGGGAGGGCGCGCGACCCGCTTGGCATGGTTTGCTGATTAACGCACACCGGGCCTGGCACGGGACGCGGTGGCACAGACGAGAGGCAGAGGGGAAACACTTGGGGGGGAAATATCATTGGGTTCAACAGTAAGCACGGGGATCCAGTGTTTTCAGTCAGCAGCGAGTCATTCCATCACTGACAGGGATATCAGATGTATGAAGTTAAAACTGGCCCCGCGCGCTTCGGCGCGCATTCTCTCCTCGTGCGCACAACCTGTAATCACACCACGCGTCTGTTTTGGAAGCCGTTAATTTCATTTTAGCAGCAGCGCTCCTGGAAGTTGTTACACTTGTCACTCGGGGGAGGTTTATTTTTAATATCAGTAAAATACATAAATAATAATAAAAAAACTAAAAAGACGAATGAACACATACTGATGATTGTGGTGACATCTAATTTCTGACAGGTAACCAATCAGTCCCCGCCTAATTTCACGCAGCATGTAAGCGAGCAGAGCAAAGTGACGGACCGCGTGAGCCGCAGGTTGATCCGGGTCTACCAGCTGTACAGCCGGACCAGCGGCAAGCATGTCCAGGTCCTGCCCAACAAGAAGATCAACGCCATGGCCGACGACGGGGACGTGCACGGTAAGAGAAAAACACCCTGCATATCAGTAGAGACACAAGCTTCCTTTCTGTGGTGCCCAACGGCGACAAAGATCCTCCTCTATAATCCGCCGAGTTCTTTTAAATATTAATTAAGTGGATCCCTTAGATTTTTTTTTTTAATAGATTCAAATAATTACATTTTCTTTATTTTTTCTATATATATATGTTCAGCCCAAATGCAATGAATAATCTCGATAAAGGTCATGTTTATTTTCCATTTACGCCATATACATATTCAATTGTCCATTTAGGCTGCAATTTTAATGTCGCCATGCATTTTTTTTTTATCTCCCCTCATCACATTTTATCTCCGCTGGCCTGCACATGTATATCGTTTTACAATTCCTTTTTTATTTAAAATTTTTTTTTAAATCTTATTATTCTACTTTTTTTTGTTTAAGTCATTACTTTCGATTTTGCTCTGTGATTTAAATTATTCGCAGAATTATTTTTTTCTGACTTGGCTTGAGGTCAATATTCTACATTAAACTTGTGCAGAAGGCCTGAAGCATTTAAAAGAAAATCTGAGATGTGAAAATGAGATGAAATAACTCGAAATCTTTGTAGCATATTTTATTTTTATTTCTTCCATAAACAAGTGGGAATCGGAATAAACAAGGAGAGAAGGGATTAGAATTGGTTCCCATTCATGCAGTCTATTTCCATCTGGTTTCAAAACGCCAAAGTGGATCCCCTCCCTTATCAGCCGCATTATGTGAAGCCTCTACCTTTAAACAAAACAATTCACTGACTGAGGTGGTCTTTGTGATCGAAAGTTTCTGTTAACTCTGAGCTCACAGAAACCGTCCGCCGGATTGTAGGCAGTGCTGGAGGTGATCCTCCAGAGATCCCACCCCGGTCTGGAAGAGCCATTAGAAGTCAACTCAGTTCTCTACCTTCCGAACATTTCCTGCATACCCCCCCCCCCCCCCCCCCCACACACACACACACACACACACACTCCAACCCTCCACCTCCAATCCCATTCCATCCGGTCTGAACCAAATTGGGCCTCGCTGAGCTTTGCAGCCGCTCCAGCCTGCACTTTTTTTGTTATAGTCCACTAGAATACCTATATTCAAAACGATACGTTTGCTGCACTGGGGAATCAAATTGTAGTTATTGCGTTCATGTCACGTTGTGTGTCCTCAAAAAGAGAACACAAGCTATTCATGTCACCTGGAGTAATTCAACGGGAAAAAAGCCTCCCACGTCTGTCTTTGACTCAGACTCGTCTCGGCTGAAGCTGCCAGTTCTAGCCACAGCTGTAATTCTCGGATGTTGTGTAGTGGTTAGTCAGTGGGTGGATGACCCCAGTGACCCTTGAGGTCGATGCCATGGACGCACTTTTATACGAGGTGGCGTGGGTTAGAAAAGGTATCTTAATATTTCTGGAGAAACATCGACGACAATGTAACATCGCTGTATCTGTCAAAAGTTCATATGATTTCTTGCTGAAAAGCAACATTAAAACAAAAAAACTTTCCACAAAGCCCTTGCTCTATGAACCGTCCGCATGTCTTTCAGTATGTCTAGGGGAAATAGAGATAAATATGAAGCTTTATGTGTGAGGTCAACGCAGATTTATTCGAAGAGGAATTCTCAATGGGCCTGCCAGGGTCGCTCCTCTTTAGCTTTCAAAGAATCAGGAGACACGTGGTTTTATCATTCTGCAAGAACTTCAGCTCGCAGAAAATCCCCAGGAACAGTCCCACGGGTTCTAGTGTGTGTGTATGCAGAGAGAGTATGCATGCTGGGAAACGCAGTCAAGCATTTCTGCGTGTGTTGCATGCTTTTATGTCCAGCGTGTGCAGGCTGTTGAGCCTGTTCAGGCTTTTAATGTTTTATAGAATATCAGGAAAAAGGGCAAGTCAACCCTTTTTTACAGAGCGTCCTGCTCTCGGCTCGGGTTGCTAACAAAATTCTTCTTTTTGTTTCGATCCCTTTAGCTAAACTCATCGTGGAGACGGACACGTTCGGGAGCCGAGTGCGCATCAAGGGAGCCGAGACGGGCTTCTACATCTGCATGAACAAGAGGGGGAAGCTCATCGGCAAGGTGAGAAGAAAAGTCGATCTCGAGCAGCAGAAGGCAAGAGTTCTGTTCGGTGGACTTCTGTTTTGTAAAAAGGCAATCTGTTGAGAGCGGAGAATTCAAAATCGTCCGTTAGTGTGTCATTAGCTCCGGTGCTCCATGCCATAATCTTGGAATATATTTTGGGAGAAGTGTTTTTAAAGATTGACGTTGACAGTAGGAACCAATGAGCTTGGAGCTGAGAGCCACAGACAGAAGGTCGGAAAGTATAGAGACACATAGTTTTATATCGGGTTTGTTGACGATAAGATTATTAAAAAACAATTCCAACCTTCAGACCACATCTTCTAAACCACTGGGAGCATTGCTCTTGTTTAGACTTTTAAGGTGCTACATGCAAAATTTAGAGTGAATCTATTGCCTCCAAGCAGCTGAGCCGACGGCTTGCAGCTAACGGCGCTAACAGCGCAAATGACGGCAATGGTGCCGACGGAGCTTTTACCTGGGCGTGGGCGTTACGCTTCCGCGGACGACGACGTCGGTCGGGACGACGACAAGCCTCCATTATATTTTCCGCAAAGGCTCCTTGCACGGACATGAGATGGGACAGAATTACGACGAGCAAACATTTTGGATCTTTTATACTCCGTGTGGATTCATCCTCTTGCGTCTAAACTGACATTCTCAAAGCTCCTCGAAGTTCTCAATTTTCTAGGAAATGAACCTTTCAGAAAAGATGACATGCAAGATTATGTATGGTGATTTCCTCTTGTTTAAAGGGCTAATGATAGTTATATATATATATATGTATATATAAACATGAGCTTCTTGTTTAGGGTTTAGTTTAGTACCGGATGTGTATTCGTTGCTGTCATGTGAGTGTGTAGGTGTGTCTGTTCAGGCTATCTCAATGTAACGGCTAATAAACAGAGCTGCCAGCACCCCCCCCCGCCCCCCAACACACTCACCTACATACACACACACACACACACACACACACACACTAACCCCTCCACCCACCCAGCACCCTGCCTCGCACACCATCTGCCCTGAGCTACCGGCCCAGTCACAGCCTGTTCTGGCCCCAGTAGTGTGTGTGTGTGTGTGTGTGTGTGTGTGTGTGTGTGTGTGTGTGTGTGTGTATGTGTGTGAATCAAAGAAGGGAGAGAGAATCAACAGTGTCTTTTTCGACTATTTTTGACACACAGCTTGTTACAGTAGGCCGGCACTGCGCGTCCAAGTCAAGAGCTGTTTCAGCTGACCCTTACTGTACCTTTGACACTTGCCAACCGGAACTCACCCCCCCCCCCCCCCTCCTAGCTGTTTTCTCATCCCCCCCGAGCTGCACATTGGCGTCTTGTGTGGGGCCCATAACTGAACACATGAAGTGGGCCCCGGAGGAAGGTGTGTGTCAGAATACATCGATTGTCATTCAATTTCAAGCAGACCCGCTCGGTTAAGTTTAAACCACAAATGCAACAGGAGATCAAATCGGAGGGGGTGAAAGTGACACTTTTGGGGGGGGGGGGCTTTATGGCTGGAGGATCCAGCTACTGACCCGCAAAGGGCCGCTGGATGTTTGCTGGAGGGGGAAGAAGAGTCATCGCTTACTGTCATCCCCCCTCTCTCTGATCTGTAATGACTGTAGCATATGCTGCATGCACAAGGGGGAGGGCTGTGTGTTGTGTGCGTGCGTGTGCGTGTGTGTGTGCGTGTGCGTGTGTGTGTGTGTGTGTGTGCTGCACAGGGAGGCCTTTATACATGCAATATTTTCCCCATCTGTAAATCTTCCCACTAACCGCGTATCTTATGTTTTTCCCCGCGCAGAATAACGGACACGGCCGCGATTGCATCTTCACCGAGATCGTGCTGGAGAACAACTACACGGCGCTGCGCAACGCCCGCTACGAGAGCTGGTACATGGCCTTCACCCGGCGCGGGCGGCCGCGGAAGGGCTCGCGGACGCGCCAGCACCAGCGCGAGGTCCACTTCATGAAGCGGCTGCCCAAGGGGCAGCAGCCTGCCCACACGAGCCACCACCGCCCGTTCGACTTCGTCCACTACCCCTTCAGGCAAAGGACTAAGCGCACGCGCTACTCGTCAGAGCGCTGAGGATGCCGGGAGATGGAGGAGAGAGAGAGAGAGAGAGAGAGAGAGAGAGAGAAAGAGAGAGAGAGAGACTTACGGGACTGACCGATCACCCAGCAGCCAACATTTTTATACTGAACATACTATATATCTTAATAGGTAGATTGTTTTATTTTTCTCATAGTAAAAAAAGCTGTACATAGATGAAAACATGAGGAATCTATTTTTGTACTCCAGACATAATACTGACCTGTGTAAAAAAAACAAAAAACAGTTTGAGGTAACACTTTCTATGACCATGTTTATAACGCATTATAAACATACTTAATGCGTTGTTATCTGCTTATATATAAGATGATAGTTAATAAGCACCTAATATCACTGTTATAATGCATTATAATATGATAATATAAGTGGTCACTGTTTGCTTTATTTAAAGTGAGAATTCATTTTACAACATTTTGTGTGTTGCATAGATTTAATTATATGTTCCCCCTTTACTAAAACAATGACCACTTAGAGTAACTTATAATCACATTATAATGTACTATAACTAATATTTTAATGTGTCGTAAAAATTATTATAAAAATTTTCTAATGTATTACAACTATGGAAATTATAATACACTATTATCCTTTGACAAAAGTAATTGTGAAATGTTATGATACTTCACCTTATAAGTCATTATGAATGCTTTATAATTATTCTGATTATAAGCATTATGAATACTTAAGAGAGCTTATAACTAGAATTATTCAGTGCTATAAGCAGATTATAAAACATTATTAAAACAGGTATTTTTAGAAGGCATTATAGACATAGAACGTGTTACCAGGTTTGTTTTCAGATGCACATAACTAATTGTCTGACTTGTTGGGACATCTTAGGATAGTGTGCGTTGTGTTATTTTTCCATTTCTTTATGACCACTGGAGTCTTTTTTTTGGACTCTCGCCTGCTGCTCAAGGAGACTTGGAGGGCCCTGATTTACTGCACTGCCATGAACATGTCGTGTGTTGCTGCGACACTGCAGTGTTCGGAGTGTCCCGACTGTATCTTTTTTCACACGGTGGAACGATGTGGCAGCTACGTTTGATAATCGCAGGGTTTCCCGTTGTGACTGTGCTTCTGACGTGTACAAAATGAAGTGTGTGAGGAACCCCCGACACACACACTACCCCTCCTCCCACACCCTCTTGTGTTTTCGTTGCCCCCTGAATGTCTGTTTTTTTTTTATACATATATAAATATATTTTTATTTGAGGATGTGTAAAATAATTTTAAGGATGGAATATTTATTAAAAATGTGTAATAAATGTACATTAAAATACTGATATTAAACTCTTGTTTGGTACACCCTTGTTTTGGGTCCATTTGTGTGGAAACCCCCCAAAAGACACAGAGCAGTTTGCAGAGTGACCTAATCCTCTCCCAGGATCATAATCTGTGTGCAAAACAGCATTAAACAAAGTTAACATTTTAACATATGCTAAAGATATATCACAGATACGTTTTGGACCAGCAACATCTGAAACGAATAGTGATTTAATACGACAAATTTAATGCTGTGTCCTGTCCATTTATGTGCACAAATCATTCATACTCGTTCAAAGGCACAGATCAGTTCATTGTGTGTGGTTTCTATTGGGCTCCTTTGTGCACTTGCTGCTCTAAAAAAATTGTGTTTTCGGGATTTCCTTTTTTCATGTAATATGTCAATGTGCTTTTCCAGAAAAAAAGTCAAAATTTGGCAAAGTAACTGTGATGACAATAGCCTTCTTCAGGCAGCAGCACACAGTCACTGCTCCAATTGTTGTTGGACAAGACATGATATCTGTTTGTGGACGACTTAAACAAATGAGTATAGCCCAGTCGCCAGGGAGACATGTTGTTATTACACATTTCTGCAAACCACGGATGTGTCGATTGTGGAGGTTTTTGCATTCACTCTGAGAAAGTGGAGCAGTAATGTTATTGCGCCACAATGTTAACTGTGTGGCATTACGCGTTTCTGTAAGCGTGATACAAGGCTGATATGAAACATGTTCACTTTTTGGTTCAGAAATGTTTTCATTCAAATTATCCCATGGTTTGCAAAAATGTGTAATGCCAACAAAGGATATCTAATCAGAGAGCTTTAGAGCTGTTTGTGGGTGTATTTTTGAACACAGAGCCAGGCTAGCTGTTTCCCCCTGCTTCCAGTGTTATACTAAGCTAGGCTAACCATGCCTTCACCTTGACTCCAGCTCTGTTCTTAACACAAAGACATGAGATTGATAGTTGATTTAAGTGCCTTAATCTTGCATTCTCTACAATGACCAGCAGGAGGCGACTCCTAAGGTTGCAAAAGAGGTCAGATTGTATGGAAGTCTATGAGAAAATTACCCTACTTCTGTCTTGATTTATTCCCTCAGTAAACATCGTAATCATGAGTTTATGTTCTCAGTTGCTAGTTTAAAGTCTTCTTAAATACAGCAGATGTTCATTTAGTAAATGATGGTCCCATTTAGAGTCAAATAAACAATAAAGCTGGGTATGTTTTAGGGCGGGGCTTACTGTGCTTGATAGGTCACTACAACGACGAGGTCCGGTTTGGGAGAAGTTTGTGTTTTCGTCGAAGAACTTTTACCATTTCACAGTGTTTTCAGTTTATGAAAATAGTTTTAACACCAAAAAAATTAAATAAAAATGTCTTATTCAGCATTCGGTTGTGCTCAACCCTCTCGTGTCTGGTTGCAAAAAAAACAAGATGGAGAAGGCCAAAAAACAAGATGGAGAAGGCCAAAAACCAAGATGGTGATGGCCAAAATGGCACCCCTAAGGCTTCAAAACAGCAGTCCACAAACCAATAGGTGACGTCACGGTGACTACGTCCACTTCTTATATACAGCCTGTGGTGCAAGCCTATAGCAGGTGAGCTATTAGTAATGCTAACTCCATCCGCTGCTAAATACTGCTGTGTACACGCAGCCCCTGCCAATCTGACAGGGCTCCGGTTGTAGTCTTTTCGCCAATACACCATTGATGATTCATTTAATGTTTACATAATGTCAGCTTGTTTGTTAGTCAGCTGTATGTGGTCAGCTATCCATCACTGTCTTCTTGGTATGTCCACAGAAGCATTAAAAGTATATGCTAGTGATTGGAGGTGTTTAGAGGTCTTCACATTTGTGGATACTTCACCTGAAGTAGCCATTATATAAATACAAATCCAACAATAAGTGGATAGCTAGATCTGTCAATACAATGGGGGTGAATGGAATTTGATTTCTAGCCTAGTGCTCACAGTATAAAAGTAGGGCTGTCACAATATCAGATGCTCACTACGCAATTAGCATGGCCAAAATAATTCACGATAACAATAATAACGCGATATCTATAGAATATGAGAATAAATGAATAATACCATCAAACAAATGTATCTTTAACTTTGTTTATTGTGAGTTTTGCTTCTTTTTGGGCAAAGGAATTACACTCAAAATAGGTGGAGAGAGTCTGTAGCCATCTGTATATATGAAATTATTAAAGAGACACTGGACTATTTACACACTACATTATGTGTATTATAAACATGCTAACAATTTTTTATTTTTAAACATAATGGTTATTGTCAATACCAACACTTTGTGACATCGCTATTTTGAAGTATGACATTAATCAAATTTAACAACCGTTCCTGTAATACTTGATCAGTGTGTGTGTTGGTGGCGCTGAACCTCCAAATCAAAGTCATTGTGTGTCTCATAAATTAAGAAATCATTACCACGGCTGGAGTAGGCCCCAGTATCATTGGCGCCCTGTTTTATCTACTGCAGATGGTCTTACATTAATGAAATAAGTGTAGTATACTAACTTAGATGATGGCCTAATTCCAGTGCTTAGCTTTGTGGGTTTTGGAGCTTCGGAAGGCAAAATGTATGTAATCTTCAAAAGTTTTCAAAATCTGAAGGTTTATACACAGGGGTTTGATCATATATCATTCATAGCCTAATATTGCACATTTTTGGATTTATGGAGTTGAAAGAGAACCTTTCACTCATATCAACAAAATTAAACAAGTATTTTAAACTTTATCCAAAAGTTCAGATTTCTGTTCTTGAAATATATTCAAATAAGATAATGCCTCATTTGCAAACATCCATTTTAAGAAAACTAAATTAAAAAATAATTGTCTTAATTAATAAAAGTAATCAACTTGGGAAGTTTTCATGGCTATTAAGTTACAGTTTGGGGTGTCTGGCCATAATCGCAGGGTTTCACAAAACACTGTAGCCTTAACCATCCGTCTATTCTTATTTAAAACTTTATTGATGGGGTCGTTTTTAGCTTGATTTTATATTTTCTTGGAGGTTTGTTTGTAGAAACAAACACGTGCTTCTTTTTTATAGTGTTGGCGTTGACTTTCTTACAGCTTCTTCCAAACTGAACAGGAGGGAAACACTGTGGCCCTTGGTTTTTCCTCCCCATATGAAACCTGACCAGGGAAAGCTAACATAGGGAGGGTATTCTTAGTCTGATCCCAACAGGGATAACAAGGTCACCCCCCCCCCCCCCCCCCCCCCTCCTTCCTTTTTAGCAGATAGCAGCATGTCAGTGTCAGAGTGCTGTTGTGGGGATGATACTGCCTGTTTGTTTTTAGGCTTTAGCTTCCATTGGGTTCTGTAACTCTCACTATCTCCACTGTTATTCTTTCATCTCCCGCCTTTATAACACCCCAGCGTATAATCTGATTGGACAATCCCACCAGGCATTAGCGTGTGTGTGTGTAGGCAGGTATGTTGCTGTGTGACACAGAGATAGTTTACTGTATGAATTTGGCAGTCCATTTGTGTGATATTGACCTCGTATTGGGTAAACGTCATCTACTTCTGATATGACGATAAGATACGCTTTGATTGAAAAATACATTTTTGCATTATTGATAAAACTCCAGTAATATACTTTAGCCCGAACGATATAAAACCTCTGCTGCATCCCTTTGTGTGTGTGTGTGTGTGTGTGTGTGTGTGTGTGTGTGTGTGTGTGTGTGTGTGTGTGTGAGACAGGGTCCATTTCATTACATTTGTTGCAGACTGTTCATTCTCCTCTCTCACACTCTCACACTGGAGTTCTTAGGATCCAGCGACTGGCAACATGTGCTATCAATGTCATAAACATGTTCCCACAATAATAATAAATAATTGCAATCTTAAAAAAAGAGACTCAGATCAATTTAGGTGAATGTAGCAGTTTCTAAACTAAAAAAGCAGTGTACACTGTAGTTCATTGGCTTCAGTGGAACTATGATCATAACCATGATACAATAACTAGACTCTTATGATGCGGTGCAATTGTTTGTGTGCATTCTGTGGCTGAGTCCAAAGCATATAATTTTTCTATTCTCTGCGAAAATTCACAATATGAGACAAAACAGATTTTTATAGGTGCAATGGATAGCGCTAGTCTTAAACGGGGCTCATGAACGAATTACTTTAACATGAAGCTATCGTTCAGCTATGGAGTTAAATCACTACAGTTTAATCTTTCGTACATATCTTTTGTTATATTCAAAGCTGTTTGCAATCACCTTCCACAATCTATCTTTAAATTCCGCATCTCTGTATTCTTTACTTTGTTTGTCATAAAGTGCTTTGTGCTGGAAGACAAATAAATCAGCTAATTGGATGGCGAAACTTTCGGAGTCGGTGCAACACGATTGACACAACGTTGAGGTCGTATTTATTTTTTAATGTATGACAATTTCGGACAAAAAATACGGACTTAACCGACCCAGGCAGATTCAAGATATAGGCTAAAAGTTACAAATTATTTGGAGGAGTTAAAATGTTTTTGATGTTTAACTGACTTTAGCACTTACAGGAGGTGATGGCTGCAACTAAGACTTATTTTCATCAGGCAACTGAATTGTTTTGTCTATAAAATGGAAAAATAAGGGCATTACTATTTCCCCAAGCCCAAGGTGATGTCTCCCAAAGTCTTCTAAAGTCTACAAAAGTCTTGTTTTGTCTGGCCAACAAGTCTAAAACCCAAAGAGATTCAGTTAGCCATCACAAAAAAACGCAAAAAACATTATAATTAATTTGTTATGGATCCAATTTCTAATCCCATTTCCAAAAAAATGATCTTTGTCAAGATAAAAAAACTTTTGTGACCCCCGTGCTTCTGGATGAGTTCCTTCACTAGGTAATCCTGACCTATCAAAGGCTATCCGACCCAAAGCACTGAATGAAATGGTCTTGACAATACATGACATTAATCTGCTTAACTCCTTCCACATTGGATTAACAGAGGGATTTGTCCCTCAGGATTTCCCATAGAAGCTCACAGACACCAAATCAATCAATTAAAGCCAGTGCTCAGTGATAACTCAATGATGTAGCCTGATAATAAGGGTAACAATACTGGTAAAATAACAGTATGCATAAAACAGTATGCAGATGACTCCATGAGTTTCTTCTCAAATCCAGGATTTGCAGATCCTCCGGAAGACCCAGTAGACTTTGTGTAAATTGATTCAATTAGGGTTCCAGTCTGCCCCTCTCCATTACAGCCCCCACTATGGCCTCGAGTGTCTGTAAAGTCACAGTGAACCTCGGCGAACCTCAGTGAACTGGTTTGTGGGAAAAATCACACCTTCTGTGTCACCAATGCTGCCATGCAAATGTGGAGCAATTCCAGTGCCGAAAAAGCGCGGGGGGGGGACATCGCTTTCATCCATTTTATTGAGCCGCAACCATCATCCTTAACCCCGGATAAACAAACAGAGCTACCTTCTTCATTTGCTTAGGGAGCAATTTAACCCCTGCCTCGACCCCCCCTGTGGAGGCCGTAGAATAGCAGGGGTGACCGGAGAACACGACCCTGCCTTCCTAAGCAGCCTCGGAAAAGCTACAAGCCAACACAGAAGCTGCCCCAATCTAAAAGCACTCACAACCTTCAGCCACCTCATATACGCTCGGAAACATTCAGGAAGATGAGGATTTTTCCCAGGGAGCAGACCACTCTTGTTGACCCTCTGACTTCCATGAGATCTAGATAGTCATATGACAATAGTAATCTCAACTTCTCCAAGGATCGTTGTCAAGAATATCAGTGGCTCATCAGGTGTGGAGAGATCTCCTAAGTTGTTGTTTTTATAGATACATTTGGAACCTCATTTGCCCCTTCAAAACTAAATTATGAATAGATTACTAGCTATACTCAGACTTGGTCTTGAAGTATCAAGAAATGATTTCTCTTTAATTAAATAAGTCTATTAAAGTCTATCAACTGCTTTCAGAAGTGACGAATGGTACAAACTGGTGTCAAAGGTATATAAAGACAGCTTGTATTCAGTTGAAAACTTTTGTCAGGTGTTTATTGGCTGTTGCTTGCAGCTGGGATGTCCACGTTCAAATTTTTCATCTTGAATTTTGGCGTCTGAATTTTATCAATCTAATCTTACTTTCTTTGATCTAAACATATGGACAACTGAATCAGAGGAACTTGAAAACTTTCATTTTTTATTGAACACTTGAATTCGTAAATCCTATAAAATACTTTCAATACAAAGGAGAAATTAAAACCACACAGAAAGATGGTTTGCAAAAAGTAAAGTATTTCAATTTCATAAACTCTGTGCTGTTTAAATTTCAACATTTGGTGCCTAACCTTTCTCTCCATATTTTTGATTCAGTGATTGTTTTCCTTCTCTTCCTCTCTTTTTGTTGTTATGCATTTGTTAGTTTCTTGGCTGTACAACTACCAGCTCTGGTGTTTTGACAGTGTTGTGAAAGTTGGAGAGAATCATATAGAGACATAAAGCTCATAAAGGATGGTCTTTTGTGGTTCTTCTAGGTTTATTTTCATGACCCACCTCACACATTTAATTATATGGAACTACACAAAATTACTATAAATGCCAAAACAAATTTACATTATTGCAAAACAGGAAAACAGGAAAACGAAAAGAATAAATTCAATGTACAAATAATTTAATATTTGATGGAATTGTTTTTGTAATTAGAGAGCAACTTAACACTGTTTTGCTTAAAAAAATGGGATAAAAAAGAGTGCGAGTTATTTCTTACTATACCGAGCCTACTAACCGACACTTGTCTGAGGATGTTCAGGAGCGCCAAGTGCTGAAGCGGTAAGGTGGATGGATTCTCTATCAAAAATGACAGGCGGCCCATTAAATCCAGGCCCCCATTCAGCAGCGCTAACAAAAGCCACCAGTCCGACCAGGCTGGATAATTGAAACGCAAACAACTGATCAAAGTGAAGCTCCAGCTCGTCAGTTTCATTGTTTGTGTACGGGCCTTATGCGGGACCTGTTGACTTTTCCAATTGGAGCTGTAAACTTTTGTTTGTCCATGCATTTCCAAGACTGATTGTCAGTCTGATCTGAACAATTACCAGCTAAATGTGTTTGCCAGCGCAGGCAGAGCACCCCCCTCCCTCTTTGCTGCCCTAAAAAGATCAAAAGGGAAGACCCCCCCCCCCCCTTCCTCCCTCCATAGCCCCCTTGAAACACCCCCCACCGCAACCCCCAAACGCCCCCTCCACTCCCCCGTAACCCTCCTCCCAACCTCTTCATTTCCTTTTAGCCATGACAGTTCAGCTGGAAAGCCAACCATAAATGATTTTTTCCGACGGCCGGTGTTTGGGACATGGCCTTTTTAGAGAGAGCACGGCTTTCAACAAGGGGACATGTCTTTTTCTTTTTTAAGGAAGAAAGAAAGAAAGAAAAACGATCTGCATATTTCAATTATGTGCGGTTGTGCTCAGCTGATCAAAGAGCTTTGGGGATGCCACTCGTAACTGCAGGCTTGAGGACCCTCATGATGTGAATGAGCACAAATTGATGCTACTGATGCTAAACGGTTAAGCGCCTCACAAAATGTCATAAGGTCAATCAACTTTTGGTAGTCATTTGACCGTGACACAACCTTGGCAGTTTTAGTGGCTAAACAGCCCTCAGGGCCGTGCTGGGCTGGATTCCACTTTCATTCTATTTCTCAGTGTCTGTATAAATCACCATACGAGGCGAGGAGAAGAAGCTGGTGCACATGTTGGCCTGGAGAGACATTTTGACCAAACAAAAACTAGATTAAATGATTCACTGTATGATCATACACTGAAAAACACCATAATAAAATTTAGAATTTTGTGAAATCAACGAGCCTAACTAATTAGAAGAAGAAGACTGACTGCAGAAAGCCCATTTTAAAGTTTTTTCTTCAACTTTTTATGATTTCATAATATATTCTGTTTTTCACGCTCATTATTAACAAATACAAATAAAAAGTATTTTTATTTGGGTGGACTGACCCTTTAAACTTTTACTTTTTTTTTATTAAAAGACCCCTATAGAATTTGAAATGATGAGTCCAATGAATGTCTGGCTGAGCGATCATGGAGCTCATTCAATTATTTGTATGTGGGTTAAAACTCTCCTGGAAACTATCTCTTTTCAACTTTGAAGAAAAGTTTCAAGTTAATTATCATAATTATAAGATAGTTGTAAAGCTATCTATGTCACAATAACTACTTCTGTTTGTCATTTTTGCTCGTTTTCCTGTTATTCCGGTCATTAACATCTTCTGTTCTACCTGCTATCACTGGCGGCCAAATTATTATTACTATTTTTTAATATTATTTTATCGCAACCCATTTTTTGACAGGACTGGAGAGAGAGAGTGGACAACATGCAGACAATGCAATTGTTTCCTTCTTTTATCGAACATAACTTGGCATCAGCCTTAAATGTGGTCACAACTGTATTTTAATTGATTTTTACATACAGGGATAATACTTAGCCTAAAATGTGGCAATAACATATCATTAGATTATGTGTTGATTTTAACTTTTATTTTTTTATTAATCAAAATCCATCCATCCATCCATTTTCCTCCGCTTATCCGGGGTCGGGTCGCGGTGGCAGCAGGCCAAGCAGGCTGACCCAGACTTCCCTCTCACCCGCAACATTTTCCAGCTCATACTGGGGGATCCCAGTAATCAAAATGAATGCGGTAAATTTGACACTTTCCCCTTCAAAGCCTTGCATTAACTGATACTGCATTGTTGACTTGTTGTTGGCTCTTTGTTTGGGGCTTGGAGCAAGTGATGTTAGTACCTTTAAGACTGCCTGGTTTTGTATAATGCACTAATCTAAAATTTTGACATTGGCAGTTGCGGGCGATCAGGAGACACTCTTTACTTGGTTTTAGCCAGGTTTAATCTGTCTCGCAAATATCCACCTGTGGTCACTCTATATTTTCTAATAATGAAAGTTGCCAACCCTACACAAACATTTGGCAGGAAAAAAAATGCCACAAGCAGTCGTTGTGTGCAACCGGGTAGAGGCTGCACAGAAAGCTGTTGGGGCCGGGAGAAAACAGAGCTGCTGCTAGCTGGAGTAGCAGTTGGGTGAAACTGTGGAGTCTATTCTGTGAATCACATTTCATCATATTTAATTACATTGTTCAAAACTGGGGGTGGGAGATGGGATGGCAAAGCATATTTTTAGGTGTGGTGGCTGCCACTTCTTGCTTCCCTCTGGAATCACCATAGCCTGCTATTCCCCACCTACCCCGTAGTTGCCCTCAGTGTGCTCCCACCATAGTCACCTGATCCCCTCAGTCTCCAGCACTCATTCTCTTATTATCTCCCATCCATATATACCAGAAATCTTTGCCCCAGCCACTTCATCTCAGCCTGTCCAGTAAAAGGAGGTTGCTGGGGAGCTTAACTCGCAACCCGGCTTTTCCCCACTCGCCTCTTCTCCAAGCCCAGTTGATTCAGTCTGGTCAACCCCTCACTGCCTCTGTGTTCAGGACTCTGGTAAGGATGAGACTTTCATGAGCAGTGTTGGCCGAGCAGGTATGGAGCACCGACAAGGAACCCAGCGTGGTGGACAGTCGACAGTAGTAGTACATTGGGGTGTCTTAAGGTGTGTTCACACCAAACGCGGTCTCGCCGGGGACTATTTGCGTGAATCGCGTGAATCACGCTGGACGCGCTGGAGAGGGGGCGCGGCTTATCGGCCTGAAAGCCGTTCAACTGTCCGCCATCAACCATGGAAAAATAACCTCTATTTCTGCTCAGTACGTGTTGTGGAAGTCCCAGATATCACGGGAAACTAAGCGCCGTCATGTCTGGTTCATAACATAGTCCGGAGGAGCTCCGTGGATTTCATCGAGCTCACTGTGACTAGCGAGCCACACGTCGGCTATTTACTACAGCTGTATGAACACAAAATAAACAGATTTGGCTGTGATTTAACGGCAATAAACCGACAAAAAGGGACTCCGAAATAACTACGTAATGATGCCCATTTGTACTTGTTTTCTCAATGGAGCTCGGATCGATCAGTGCTAGGCTATGCTAACATTATAGCAGCTCCATCAACACTCACAATAACGTCATCTAGACGTAAATACGGCAGCGTCTATTCATTATTTGTACTATATGGTTTACACACACACATGTCTACAGATAGTTTGGTCCGATCTCTACTGATATGAGGGATCATAGAGCTCTGGGTGAACATAGGCGGCTACAGTATTTATTTCCTGATTCAACAACGGCAGGAAGTCACTGATGACAGGGGGAGCAACTCAACGCTGATAGGCTATCGCGCTGGAGCGTCATGTGATTTTTTCGCAGAATTTCAAATATTTCAACTTCTGCGTTTGGGGCGATTCGGCATTTTGACGCGTCAATCGCGCCGCTCCATCGCAAATTCGTGTTCATCGCGTCTGTTCATAGACTTTGTATGTAATCTCGCCGTGTTCATCGCATTTGGTGTGAACACACCTTTAGGCCATGTCCACACTACTCCATTTCCATTTGAAAATGCATATGTTTTGCTACGTTTACACTGAGCGTCCACACTACGCCGGCGTTTTCGAGCACCGAAAACAGAGGTCTAAAAAAATGTTTAGAGCACCCTCACTGAAAAGTCCAGTGGACCCAAAGCACCAGCAAAAAAAAAGTTACGGTTAGCGGCTTTAGGGAGGGTGATGGACACAAAACGGACGACTTTCCTTTCCTTATTAATGCTTTTTTTGTTCTGCACAACTATTGTGAAGTCCGCAGATAAAATGTAAAGGAACAAAAGCAGTAATTGCTCTCCAGTAGACAGAGATTTCAGCCACCAGCAGAGCTATGAATGAGAACGACAACAACGAAAACGAGAGGGAACGAGACCACATTTATGGACCCATAATCTAGTAAACCTTTATGTGAGTGATGATTTTAACCTTTAGATCCCAAGCAGAGCCCAATTGGGCTCTAGAGGGGGGGCGACAGAGTGTACACATGTAGTACAAATCACTTTTGAGAACGAATTAAATGATATTTTAAAATATATATATATATATATATAAAAAGAGATTCTGATCAAATGGACCATGTAACCTATTTTAATCACTCAAAAACATATATATACACAAAGTACTTCAAGGTACTACAAGTACTACCACAATTTCACCTATTTCTCGCCAGGAGAAGCCGAGCAATGTTCTCCGTTATCGGTCCCAGCCGCGACCTACGGCACTTTCACACACACACTTCATATCCCGGACCACGAGGAGAACACACTGCATCGAACTATCGCTTCCAAATTATTCTACTTTAAACCGTTATAAAGTTACTATTGATCTGCCACAGATATCAACTCAGCCCATCATCATAAACATTGAAACGCTCCGTACCTTTCCTGGATGAAAATCGAAAAAAAAAAAAGAATAATCCATGCCGGCATATCGAAGCCGTCTCTCTGCTGTGTCTCTGACGAGCTTCCATGACGAATGAATAATAATTTCAGTTTTGGCCAATGGGTTTGACCCATGGGGGCGGATCACAGTTTTCGATTATTTTATTGGCTTAAAATTCTGTCAAACAACTCAAATAACGAATCACTACAATGCCCAGAGTCTCCCGGATTCAGAGCTGTAAGAATTGCGCAAATCGGCCAATCACAGGCTGTGTTAGGTTAAAATACATCACGTAAAACTGAAACTCTGACGAAAATTAGCCATATTTTACAGGTTTTTATATAGCACAGGCTCTCAAAATGATGCCAAACTGCTGTATTAGATAGATTGAACACTATTAGTGATAAAAGAAGTGAAATATAGAGTTATATAGTATTTAAAAGTACAATAAAAGAGCTATATTGGCTGCTTCTAAAATCAGAATTGACGTTGGCTGACCAAAGCTGACCTGTACACCGCATTGATTTCTCAGGCATACTTCACTCTATCAAAGCCAATTTTTTTTTAAAAGGACTGCTGACATGTTGTGATATGATTTGAGAGAGTTTAAGCCTTCGACTGCATCATTTCAAATCAATAAAAGTGCTTTTCTTTTCAGGCGAACCTGAACATTTTTTATTTGAGCTGTGTGTTATATTCATTCAGCATTAACCAATAACATATACACTGATATGTACATATATTAAAAAAACTATCACAAGTGTTAGTGTTATAATACCATTGAAATTATTCAAATAGACCTTGTAGTTAGCGAGATAAGCCCCTTAGAGTGTGGGTATGAAATGTTCGAGCGGAGGGCTCAAAATAGGCTTAATGGTATAAAAGTAAATGTGATGTGTGAGAGAGAGAGATGCAGAAAACCTGCAGCGTTGTAACCAAGTCTGAAAAATAAAACTTTCCACGAAATGTGTCTGTTTGAGTTTATAGAGGAAGATTTTAGAGAAGATCTTAAGTATCAAACACAACCTTTCATTATTAAAGACTACTTTATTTTATTTAAATAATTTTTTTTAACTAAATATTTCTTGATGTCTTTAAATAAAGATACCAATTAATGAAATATAATGACATATGTATGTGCACTGCCAATCTGGCAGAGTTTTAGTGGGGGCTTTTATCTATTGTTAAATTGTTGTTTAAGATTGTTCAAATTTTTGTTTCTTATTTCAATATCAAGGCCTATACTCATCCATCTTAGAATATCGATAGAACACCTTGCATACATGTTTCACTTTCCCAGAAAAACAGATGATAAACACCTTCAATGAGAACTTGTATTGATTCACAGAGGCTAGTGAAACATGAGTCTGGAGGTGATATCAGGACTTTCTATTCTTTAGTTAAAAGAATGGTGACATCCTATACTTTTGTTATTGTCAGCAAATCCCATTTAAAGACCAATACCAGCAATGTTTTAGTCCATCTCTCAATACTATCTCTTCCCTTTCTGTGGCTCTCAGCATCCAATCCCATTGGCGACTGAAGATTTGGATGTTTAAAAACACCTCAAAGAAATATAGTTTCATTCTTAAAAACAGCTTAGTAATTTCCTAAAACAGATGGTCCGTGAAGTTTTTGACTAACGTTACTCAACCAAGAGGAAATAGTCCATTTGTTGGGGACTATTTTCAGTTGGTGCTCTAGGGAGCACCAAATGTGGCAGGATGGTGTATGTGGCATTGAGTCCAAATGAACAACAGTGTGTGTGATTGTGGTATTGAAGGAACATGTCATCCAGTGCAGCAGTGTGGCTCATTGGTGAGTTTTTAACCATTTTTGATTTATTTATTACTACAGTAAACATTGTAAACATGAGTTTACAATCTCAATCTCTAGTTTCAAGTCTTCTTCAATACAGCATGATCTTCATTTTGTAAATTATGGTCCATTTACAGGCAAATATACCATAAAGCGGAGTATGCTTTAGGGCGGGCTTACTGTGATTGACAGGTCGCTGTCGTTACCAGAGTCGTATACGGTGTCTCTACGTTACTCCTCCGGATTCCAAATATGGTAACTTCTGTTTTATGGTTGCGATAAAAACAACATGGCGACGGCCGTAATCTAATATGGTGATGGTGAAATTGCCAAACCCAAGGCTTCAAAACGGCAGTTCACAAACCAATGAGTGACGTCACACTGACTACGTCCACTTCGTTTATACAGTCTATGATAACTACGCGCTAATGACACACCATAATCCGAATAGGCATCGGCGAACTTTTGAGTTACATTGTTGAAATGTCATTATAAGCCACAACCACTGCCCAGCCTTAGACACTCTGTGGTTGTTTAAACCAGCGGTCCCCAACCTTTTTTGCGCGACGGACCGGTTTCATGATAGACAATATTTTCACGGACCGGCATTCAAGGTGTGGCGGATAAACACAACGAATTAAAATGATAAGATCGGCATTAAAACAAATACAAAATGCATAAATAAATACAACTCACAATAACGCTGAATCAGTGGGAGCCCTGAGCTAGTTTCTCTGCAACGAGACGGTCCCATCTGGGGGTAATGGGAGACAATGACACCCGAAGTGTGTTCCTCATGTCCAGTCTACTTTGTTTTGTTTTGATTGCTGTCACTGCAGAACATCCCGCTTCACAAAGAGGATGTGTGAAATGGAAGCAGGGTTTTCAGTGCTTTAGTGGCGATCTCAGGATATTCAGCCTTGATTTTAATCCAAAACACCAGCAGAGTTGTGGTCTCAAACATACTTTAAGGCCACCGTCATTTACAATCTCCAGCAGCTGATCTTCCTCTGTCGCCACATATTCTGCAGAGCGGGTTTGGCGCGTCAGAAATACTCCTGATATTTAATTAGACTCCTGATATGGTCTGTTAAATGAAGCTTTCTTTTTCTTGGAAGTTGTACGTGTAAATCAATGAAATAGAGGCTTCTTAGTTTGCTCAGCTGTCTTTAATGGATCACCGTGTGTCTCAATCTACATGCCGTTTGGAACTTCCCGTATAAACCCCAGTATATGCGCAAGCGCATTAGACTACCGTATATGACATCTCCCCCTCTTTTGAGTGTTATGTCAACAACATCAAGGAACACTTTAACTGAAAATGGCTATTCAGACAGCACATAGCGTAAACCAAGATTAACTCAAATCAACTCATTTCAACATTTCAACATAACCTGGTCTCTTTCCAATCAACCAACAAATAAACATTATCAACATCAATGTCAGTACAACTCCCCCCCCCCCCCCCCCCCCCCCCTCCAAAGGCCATATAATCTGCACTTATCTACAGGTCAAGCCTGTCGACTTGCTTGCACACCCGTCCAGATCTGGTCACAGTCTGACCGGGTAGATGGGTTGTGGGTGTAGCCACACTCTGACTGACAGGAACAGTCTCTAACATGGTGGCTCCGTCAGAGTGTGTGTCTGTCCCTGTGATCTCCCCGTGCGCTGCTGGGATGGGCTGGGGAACCGGCACTGGTTGGAGGTGACGGCGGTTCCGCCGCAGCTCTGTTCCATGCTGCGTCCTGATGACAAAGGATCTCGGGGTGGTGCTCTCGCTTGAGATCACCGCTGGCAAAGACCATGACTTTTCATGGTCCAATTTGGAGAATACAACATCTCGTGGTCGCAGGGCAGGTAAGGGCCTGGCTCCATGACAGCGGTTGAAGTAGTGAGCCTGTTTAGCCTTTTCCCTCCCGTCCCTCTCTTTTACAGCTGTCCTGCTGGGCCATTTGGGTAGGAGATTTTTCTCCAGAGTGGGGAGTGTGGTTCTGATTTTCCTCCCCATTAACAACTCGGCTGGACTGAAGCCTGTGGTGGAGCAGGGGGTGGACCTATAGCTCATCAGAGCCATCACAGGATCTTCTAGCTTCAGAATTTTCTTTGCCGTCTGTACGGCTCTCTCTGCGTGCCCATTGCCCTGTGGGTGGTGAGGGCTGGATGTGCAGTGCTTGAAGTCGAGCTGCCTCGCACACTCCTTGAACTCTGCACTTGAAAATTGGGGTCCATTATCGCTCACCACCTCATCTGGAATGCCAAACCTGGCGAAGACTGTTTTCAGTCTTTGGATAACTTGTGCACTCGTTGTCGAGGGCAGCTGCAGTATCTCTAGGAACCTGGAGTAATAATCTGAGATTACCAGGTAGTTGTGGTGGTTGTGCTCACAAAGGTCCATTGCAATTCTCTTCCAGGGTCGCTCCGGAAGCGGTGTGGAGATGAGAGGTTCCTTTTGTTGTGTTCTTTTCAGTTCACAGCACACCTGACATGACGTCACAAGCTTGTTTATCTCCGTAGAGAGTCCGGGCCACCACACAGATGAGCACGCTCTCTCCCTACATTTGACTAGGCCCTGGTGCCCTCCGTGAATTTTCTGGAGGATCTCACCTCTCATTGGCCTTGGCACAACAATCCTGCTTCCTCTGAGGACAAGGCCATTGTGTTCCGATAGCTCTGATTTCACTTGGACGTACTCTCTCGCGTCCATGGGCACATTGCTTAAGTGTTCAGGCCATCCTTTCTTTATGAGCTTCACAACTGACAGCAGTTCGGCGTCGGCTGTTGTCGCCATTCTGATTTCATCCATCTTGCTTGTAGACGCAGGGATCCCCTCTACTACACTAGCCACGTAGCATGCCACCTCACGGTGTGTGTCTGTCTCTGTGCACGTGCTGGCCAGTGGGCTGCGTGACAGGGTGTCCGCGACGATCAGAGTTTTCCCCTGAGCATACTCTGCCACTGGATTGAATCTCATGAGCCTCATGAGGAGACGCTGACATCGTACAGGTACATTGTCCAGGCTGCGGCTGTTAATGAGAGGCACTAGCGGCTTGTGGTCAGTGATTAGCTTGAACTGCTCCAGTCCATTGAGGTATCTGTCGAACTTCTCGCATGCCCACACACCAGCCAGACCTTCCTTTTCTATTTGGGCGTAGCGTGTTTCTGCTTCAGTGAGGCATCTGGAGCAATATGCCACAGGCTTCCACTGCTCCCCGTGGAGCTGAAGGAGTACACCCCCCCAATCCATAACTACTTGCGTCCGCTGACACAGCCGTGGGCTTGCTCAAGTCATAGAAAGCGAGTACTGGTGCAGTTGTCAACAGCTCCTTGATGTGTTCAAAAGCTGTTTGTTGTGCGTGGCTCCATGTCCATGTATTCTTGTCCTTCAGGAGCTCGTACAGCGGCTGTCCTACCGTTGAGAGTTCGGGGATGTATCTTCCGAGATAATTCATCATTCCCAGTATTCTCCTCAACTCTTGCACGTCTGCTGGTGGTGACAGCTGCCGAATAGCTTCCACTTTGTCGGGGTCAGGCCGGATGCCGGACCGGTCGATGAGATGCCCGAGGAACCGCAGCTGACTCTGCCTGATGGAGCACTTCTCACGATTTAGCTTCAGACCAGCTGTCTCTATGCGCTGCATTACCTTCTCCAGGCGACCGTCATGCTCCTCCTCTGTGGCCCCATAGACCAGAATGTCGTCCATGAAGACCTCGACACCCTCCAGCCCCTGCAGGGTCTCCATCATCTTCCTCTGGAAGATTTCCGGAGCGCTCGTTATTCCGAACGGTAGCCGCTTGAAGTTGAATCTGACAAATGGCGTAATGAAGGTAGTGAGCTTACAGTTGTCTGGGTGCAACGGTATCTGGAAGAACCCACTGGCGGCATCGAGCGAAGAGAAGACAGTGGCCCCACTCAGCTTTGCTGTAATGTCATCAGTAGTAGGCAGGATATACTGCTCTCTTTTCACAGCCTCGTTCAGCCTCTTCAGATCAACACAGATGCGGGCTTTACCTGTGCTCTTCTTCAAGACTGGCACCATGGGTGCACACCAGTCTGTGGGCTGTGTCACCCTCTCGATGATGCCATTTCCCTCCATACTCTGGAGCTCCTCCTTTACCTTTTGCAGCATAGGGAGAGGTACGCGTCATGCTGTGTATATAGCATATGGCTGAACGTTGTCTTTCAGCAGTATTGTCACCGGTTCAGTCTTTAATGTCCCATGCTCGCCATATGCCTGTGGATGTCGTCTGTCGCACACCGTTTCTTCCACTCTCCTCACCAGATTCATTTCCACGGACAACGGCCTGCTGAGTAGGTTGTTTACAGTATGTCCGCGGATGACATATTCTGTGAGTGGGTGAGTCTTCCCTTTGTAGGTCACAGTGCTCTGGATCTGTCCTATGCACTGCAGCTCGCCGCCTGGGCTGTCCAGTGGTATATCTGCAGGCTCCAGTGGTCTTTTGGGGATGAGTGAGTGGTAGGTCTCCTCGCGGATGATGTTAACATCGGCCCCTGTGTCGATTTTGAAGTCAACTGGTGTAGAGCCGACCAGCAACTCGACGGCCCATTGCTCTGGTGACCCGCCTGCTTTACTCACAGCCCCAAGAAAGTATGACTGCTGTTGCTCAGTTTGCTCTGTAACCTCACTCACTGCCTTCCTGCTTCTACACACTCTACTCCAATGTCCAACTTTGTTGCATGTATTGCATGTGGAGTTTCTGGCTGGGCAATTTTCATCTTTACTGTGCCACGCTTTCCCACACTGTCCACATTGTCCTTTATTTCCCCCTTTTGGCTTACCGTAGTGGTTGGGGTATTTGCTGCGCTTGTGAGTGACTTCTTGTATCACCGCCGTTGTCTCTCCTTCATGCTGACTTGCGAAGCAACCTCTTCCGACTGCCTGACGGTCTCTATGGTCAGCGCTAGCGTCAGGTCCTTTGTCAGCTGCAACTTCCGTGAGACGTCTTTGTCAAGTATTCCAACGACGATTCGGTCGCGGATATTCTCATCTCTGCTCGCGCCGAATTCGCAATGCTCTGCCAGTTCGTACAAAGCCCTGATAAAAGTCTCAGCTTTCTCTCCAGGTCTTTGCAAGCGCAGATGGAAACAAGCACGTTCGTGTATTACATTCCTTCTCGGCACAAAGTACTCATCAAACTTTCCAAGCACCCTAACAAAATCATCTCTATGTCCATCTTCGGTAAATGCAAACGAACGGAAGATGTTCTCCGACTCGCTTCCCATAGCGTATATCAGACTGCTAACCTGCACGGCGCCATCTTCTTTGTCCAGCTTGGTGGCGGTTCTGAATCTCACAAAACGCTGCTTCCACTCCGGCCATTCTCCTGGCTTATCGAAGGAAAAGTTTGTCGGGGGGTTGAACTTTGCCATGACTCCGTTTTCACTTCTGACACCATGTAAATCAATGCAATAGAGGCTTCTTAGTTTGCTCAGCTGTCTTTAATGGATCACCGTGTGTCTCACTCTACATGCCATTTGGAACTTCCCGTATAAACCCCAGTATATGCGCAAGCGCATTAGACTACCGTATATGACAGTAGGCTCTTCTTCTGGCTCCTTGGTGGCCTTTTCCTCTTTGCAAAGAAGCTCTCCTGTTTTACTCATTTTCGCTAGTTTGTGGGCTTAATTTTTGAGGTAACGTATCACGTGACTTAGACAAACGTCTTGACATGTGTCAAGAGGCAAGTGGATGAAATTGCGAGAGAATCCGGTCATTTTTCAAAATAAAACTTCTTTCAGCCTCTGATAATCAATAAAACGGAAATAATATAATATTTAATCTTTCTGTGCGGCCCGGCACCAGATGACTCACGGACCGGTACAGTCCGCGGCCCGGTGGTTGAGGACCACTGGTTTAAACTACTTACTTTTTCACTGAGGGTGACAGCTTTAGAACTCCCTGCCTGAGCATCTCAAATCTGTTAAAATCCCTTCTGGAAATTATTTTTTATTGAACATCCTTTTCCCAGTGCAGATTTGTACACTTTGCCTATTGCAATTTTTAACTTTGGGGACTATTTCGTTTTTGGGGACCTGTTTTGTTTTTAGTTTACGTCTGACCATTTTAATATTTTGCCGTGCTCTAATCCTAATTTCTCCTTTCTTGTCTCATTAACTTGGCATGTTTTATAGTTTCATTTTATTGTTTTATTGAAAAGTAAAGTGCTATATATATATATATATATATATAACTATATATATATAACTATATATATATATATAACATAATATTGTCACATACAACACTGAAAGGTAGGTAAATATAAAATTGTAAATATAAATAAACGAATTTATTTCAAGAAATAAACGCACCATGAATTCACACAACGTCGCAAGCTGTTTGGACAGACAAAGGTTTGAGAAATGCAGAGACGCACAGGAGGGATCCCAGCGCTACACGTCATCACGTCCAGTTACGTAGGGAAGTAGTCATCAGCTGTCATTGCTGAAATGACTTCCTGTTTCCTCTGTTGTGCTCACCACACAACGCTAATAGTCCTGCTGCTCTCTAAAGATGAGATATTTTGTTTACTACGTTCGAAACCCGCTTTTAGAAAGTAGCCCCGCGTGCGGGTGCGACGCACGGCAGAGACCCGGACACAGCGTGCGCGAGGAGGCAAGAGCAGCGCTGTCAGCATGCTGTTATCGCAGCTGCCGGAAGATGTTCTCTATCATATCTTGTCTTATTTGGGCTACAAATCCCTCAGTCGCCTCTCTCAAGTTTGTAAAACCACTTACCACTTTGTGAACCGGGACGCCGTGTGGAGGAACATTGCCAAAGAATTTTTAAACACTGGAATCACTCAGAACGGGACGGACATGTAAGATAACAGTCGCAAACTGATGACAAACCTGCAGTGTATTTTACTTTATTGTTTTAGCCTCGTGTTAGCCTGGGCTAGTGCATTGACGGTGTTTACTGAATGTTCATCCTTGGGCCGCATTGACTGTATGTTTACCATTAGTCAGTTTACCTTCCTGAATAGAGTAGCAGGTCACAGAACAATGGCAGCAATGTTTTTACACAAACCATTTGACAGACTATACGCCTGGAGCTTACTGGCCCCTGGAGTTCTGGGGCCCTGGGGCCTTTGCTTGTTTTAGCTCTGGAACATATTGATTTTTGTCTGAGATATTTTGGAAAACCAGTTTTAAAAGGTTTGGGTACATTTGCTGCCTTGCTGCTGAAATCATCAAAGGAATACAGTAAATGTCAGAGTTGAGTTCATCAACTACTCAGTTAAAAGGAATGGTTGGCACCTTAACCCCTAGACCACCGGGGCATCTTGTGATTTATTATGTTAACAACAATGAGAATGATGGCTCAAAACTACTTCAGGGGTCTCCAACCTTTTTAGAATAAAAATGAAAGTGGTTGACTCACTCCAGTTGCTGGGAACTTTTGCTAAAGTGGCACTCAATGCTACATGTTTACACTCGCACTGCAAATGAGGCACAGACTTCATTCTGTTTAGTGAAAAAAACAACCTCTGTTACCCATTCCTCATGAAAATAGGATTCCATTTGCGGATAATCCTGAGTTATGAAACCACTGACTTTGAAAAAAGATGTAACTGTTTTTCTTTCTTTGTTTAACGAAATTGTTCATTACTGTGAGCGCCACAAAATAAATTCCATTCACCTCCATTGTTTTGGAATTCAGGCAAAAATCACATAGACAGAAATCTCTAAACCTCAGATCAGAAAAACTTGATACAAAACTTTTTAACACTGTTCCAGTATGTCCTCTAATGTTGCATCGATGGGATGGGCATGTTTTAAATCGTAAACTAGCCAATCATTTCAAAATAAACAGTGGATAGTGTTGTTTAACTGTTTCTGTCATTGCAGATATCCTTCCATCCCGCTGAAGGAGAGGGTGAAGATAGCTCAAAACTGGTACGACGGGGTCTGCAAAAGGGCAATTCCTCTCAAATGGAAAACAAAGTGAGTGAGTATTATCCCTATTAACTGTTTAAAAGCTGAAATGCTTTGACCTTATTTTCTATATATCACCTAGACAATATGCAGTGTAACAAATGAGAAAATCTATACACAAATTTGAATTCTGAGCTTGTGTACATGATGTGTTTTACAGTAGGATAAGGCCTCTGGGGCCAGGTTAGCTGGGTTAGCCTAGATTTATATAAATCTAGGCTAACCATGTACTGACTCTGTCTCCATACTTAACACACATGCATTTGATTTAAATCCATCTTCTCAACTAACTCTTGCAAAGAAAGCACATCAGCACGTTGTTTCTCTCAAATTTCGTATCTTGTTTTCAGACTGTTGCCGTGGTTGCAGCTGGATGGGAACGTACTGTTTCTGTCTCAGGCTGCCGATATTGGAGCGTACCATCTGCGCCCAGACTCTGGGAGGCTCCAGCGTAACCCGTTTAAAATATACTCCGGTCACAAGGGCGATGTCTGCCGCTTCGTCCTGACAGACTCTCACCTGATCAGCGGTGGAAGGTTACCACGTGTTCTATTTTTCTCCCCTTTTGAGTTTATAACAGTTATACAGTGATAGCTATCAACCCATGCTGGAAGATGACTTGCATATATTTTTTCCTCAATGAAAGCTTACGTGATAATCCTGATAGTTTCAAACTAGTCCTGAAAAATGACTCCTCTTTTCTCAGTGATGGCAGGATCCTGGTTCACAGCAGGAGGAGGGACATGTCGGTGGAGTTGTCGGGTCACAACCAGGAAGTGAACTGCCTGGACTCTAAAGATGGACTCATCGTCAGTGGATCCAGAGACCGAACAACCCGGGTCAGAACGACCTCTTACAATCCAGATTTATCGATGCGATGCACAGTTCCATGACGTGTAGACTCCACATTTGTTTCACAAATCGGAAGACTGTAGGATGTAGACTTTATTTGAAACATAACTCTACATTTCTCCAGAACAAGAACATTTCACTTCAGATTCAATTCACCATAAGCTTCATGATAATTCAGCAGTAAAGACCCTTTTAGAGCCGATTTCATGATTACGTTGCAGCGTTAGCTGGAGGCAAGAGTTGTAGGCCAAAGTTACACATTGGAAATCTCATCTTGCTTTGTTGTTGGGTGCGAGAATTAATGTTCGAGTATGGCTCCAACTTTACTGCATACCTTTGCGATGACAAACTATGATTCAATACTATGTCGCTAATACTTTTTAGATTACGTTGCTAATAGTTTGGCTAGCCCTCTGCTAACCAAAGCTGTCACGGCTGCTCCACCACAGCGCTCGCTGCTCATGTAGACGAATAAACTATGAGAGACATGGAGAGAAAATCTTGCTAATAGTTTAGCCTTCTGCTCACCGAAGTCCTTTTGATTAGTGGGTCTTCCTTTTTGGGGTTGCTTAGCCGTGTAGACAACTGTTGCAAATGCTGGATTAGCAACCTTTTGCAGCATCCAAAGATTTATACATTTTCCTTTACGATGCACTGTGGTATTTAAAGGACTTGGCTTTCGCCGTAGGTTAATGGTAACTTTCTCAGGTAACACTCACGGAAAGGGAGTGACTGGACATATTCAGTGAAACTAATAAAGTAAAAAAAAAAAAGTGCTAGCCAGCGTTAGCTAATGTGTTCTGAGAATGATCCTGAAAATTATTATTCCTGCTCCACCTACGCTCCGCCCACAAAAATGTGTCATCAGAAGCAGAAATGGTTTACTGCCAAATATGTTACACATACAAGGAATTTGACTTAGTGACTGGTGCATGACAATAAACATAATGCAATAGTTAGACATAATTTCAAAATAGAAAATGTGAAAATTTACAGTAAAATATGGTAAACAAACAAATATGAGTACATTACGTCATGTCTACTAAGAGAAAAGGGGTCTATATTTCATATGCATAACATAGTATGGTCTTGTGATATACTGGCTTCAGCAACCCCACAGCCCCATGAAGGATAAGTGGTTACAGATGATGATGGATGGATGGATGGACATAGTATGTTTGTTTTTGTATACATTATTAAATGTGCTTACTAGGGACTTTTGTTTCTCTAGATTTGGACTCTGAACTCCAGCTGCCCCAGAGACACCATCCCCATGTATGACAGAGTGTGGTCTGTTGCTATTAGTCCCACATTGAGGTAAGCGTTTGCTCAGCATCACGCACAAGAGTTTGGTTAACAGGAGCCACAAGTAAAAAGATGTTATTCTGGTACACTCGGAAGAGCAGCAGATAGAGGGGCAGAATGCTCTTCTTTAAAATCACTGATTGATGTTAGGGTCCGGTAGATTGATCACATTTTTATTTTCAATTACGATTTTCGGCCAGCGATTATGAAAACCAAGAGAATTGAGATGAAACGTTTAATGGACTGCATTCTGCATGCTCTTGTTTTGTCTTCTGTTATTTAAATCCAGCGCACCGCTTTGATGTTATAGTTCATATTAATATCCTCTATGATTAGTCTGACCAGCCATTCTGGCAGGTAACCCATGTTTGGCTGCTAAAGTATTTAACACATAGTAAAAAAAAAAATAGAAGTTTAAACTTTTATTTATCTATTGCTACCAAGAAATGCTTGGTAGCATGCTACCAAGAAATGTATTCTATTTCTATGACGCCTATGCCTATAATGCATTAATAACATACTTATAATGTGTTATAATCTGCTCATAGCCTTCTATGCTTATAAGTGTAAAAACTTGAATATTCACAGTACTTAATAACAATAATCATTACACATTGTAAAGCATTTTATAATGACTTAAATGGTCAAGTATCATGATACTTCATAACTGCTGGTCACTCACTGACAATTTGTTCTACAAGGATCATAGTATATCATAATTCCCATAGTTTAAATACATTATCACCTTTTTATCATGCCTTATAATCACTGTTATAATATTTTCTAATGGGATTATTAAGTGGCCATTCCGTGCTTTAAGTGAAGTAATATTATTCCTCAGGTATAGTCCGATATTCAATACAGGCTGGTTATAAGTCACTAGTGGTCATTCAGTAAAGTAAAAGAACACACACAACGTTGTACAATTAATTTACTTGTTTTATCTGGTCATAACATGAAATAAGTAGTCCAATTTGACACGACTAGAAAAAAATTAACTTTAATACATTCTCTCTTCCTCCCTCCCTCGTATCAAGCTGTTTTTAAGGAGTGACTTTTGTTGATCAGACCTTGACATAAAAGTGAAATATAGTGAAGTAAAGTAGAATTGTTTCAGGTATTATCTATATTTTTAAGGTTTAGATTGAGTTTTTGGGGAAACATTACACTATTGAAATCTAAATGTCCCTCAATAAATTGTGTTAAATTGAATTACTTATTTTATGTTAGGGCCCTTTAATCAAATAAATTATTTTCACAATGTTTTGTGCGTTCTTATACATATATTTAATATATATATATATATATATAAATGTATATATGTATTTTTTTTGTTAACTTTTTACAAACAATTACCACTTATTTTGACTGTCTGTAATTTATTATATCAGACTATACCTGAGGAATCTCTCTCTCTCTGGCATTGCATGTACACTAATCTCCCATTTTGTGTTTTAGCTTTTAAATGTATTGCTTACTCTAGTTAGTAACGCTACATTTCTCACCACCTTTGTCCAAGTTATAGATATAGAGTAAACACTTATAGAACATAGTGAAAGTTCCCACGGCAGTGTCAGCACTAAACCAGTGTGAAAATATTCCTAAAGGTACTGACTGAAATGGGCTTGAGAGAGCAGAACCCAGCTCTTTGTAGTGGTGCTTTCGAGGAGCCCTTTGATTTCTCAGCTGCGTTTACACTCTTAATAACACACACCATTGTCAACACAGAGGCAGGCAGATGTAGAGTGCTGTTACAGTATCCTGATTTCACCCACCTACCCGTCCAACGGAGAAAGGCAGGTGATCGTCCATCTGGCTGCAAAGTTGGAAACATCACATATCGCACCAAATGATCGCCTGCTCTGCATACAGCTTCAGGAATTATAAACAAAGCGCAGTGGTTAATGTCAGCATCCCAGGCTTCCGCATAGCAGGACACGGCCTATGTTATATATATTGTTTTGGTTGTTTTTGACCAAATTACGAACTGGCTACGTGACTGCATCACGACATGGACAATTTCCTGATGTGGGCTACATGCGTGAAAGGGAAACTCCAGAAATCTGTCCGAAGCTTATTTGACAAAGGGCTTATTTTTTTAATAGTGTTTACTTTCCAGTGTCTCACAATATACAAAATCGCAACATCTGATAACTGTTGGATTGTGTCGGATGCACGTGTGTCCATCTATAACCCCAACCTCTACACCTGTAACTTCCTCTTCCCTGCATCAAGGACACAGTACTTTCTACATAGGCACATCATTGTAGAGTCATCCAACATGGACAGAAACTGAGCCATTCTGGAGCAGGTCTAACCCTAACCCATTTTACTAAATATTTTTACCTCTAACCCTAAAAAGAATTTGAATCCTTAAAACCTAACCATAATCCAGTCATAGCTTGGTACTTAAGCCATATAAAATAATACTAGAAGCAAAGGGCCTAATTTTCAGTCAAAAACGTTTTCAGTTTAAACTGTTGCACTCAAGGGAATAGATCCAATATGTCAGAAAACATGCATGGGGGCCTTGTTCATCTGATCCAGGCCTTGCAGCGTCTCTCAGATCTGAGAATAGCCGGCAGATTATCCACATCATTAATTTCTCCAATTTGCTGGCTGAAATAGCAGGCTGGGCCTCAGACCTGCTGCCCCCTCATAATGGAAACTACCTCTCACTGACCAACGACCTGGTTAATTACAATTTCTCCTGGAAACCAGGTGTCAACTCACTGATAAACCTGTTTAGCTCCTGATTTTCACCCCAGTCGTTTAAGCACAAGCCAAGCTAAAACTTACAAAGGATACGACGACACAAATTATGATGCAGTAATTACACGTTTGTTGTAGAACTGAAACCGGCTTCACACTGTGAATGGTGTTTTAAACATCCTGAGAATTTTTTGTTCAAGGGGCGTCATTTATAAAACAGTGTGTAGGATCCATACTAAAAGTGTACATGTGCACAAAATCTGGAATTGGCGTTGGCCCCCAAAAATGCTCCAACCATATCTCCCGAGACATTTCTTCAATGTCCTGCCTCCCATTTGCAATTGGGTCTTCACTGCATTGAACTTAATAGGCTGTGTTACCTTTATTACATGGCTGAAGTATGTTGTTTTGTCTTCAGACAGATTTTTATGCCTCTGCGCCGGCGACATTATATTTTCGGGTTTGTTAATCCGTCTGTATGTACGTACATCTTATTCATTCTGTTGAAGTAGCTGTCTCAGGAACACTTAGAGGGAATTTCTTAAAATCTGGCTCAACCCTACACTTGGACTTAAGGTTGAACTGTTAGAATTTGGTTGTCAAAGGTCACTGCAATAAAACACTTTTGGCTATAACTCAAGAATTTCTATGCTAATTTTGACAATTTCACACAAATTTGAAATTTGAATGATGAAGTGATAACATTTCAGACAGACATGGATGTAAACTCCATGACTGGTTGGCGGAGGTGTACAACAGTGAGGCGGTAATTGTAGATTTTATTTTTTCTGGTCTAAGCCAATGCCTTGATGATATTTAAGTCAATATTGATAAAATATTTTATTATGATGGTGAGCAATACTGGAATATTGAATCTTAACAAAACGGGGAGGAATTGTGTGAAAATCACTGTCTTCGGTGTCTTGTCTTAGAAGTCACACCTTTTTTTGAAATATCAAACCTACATAGTTTCTAAATATTTTGATGTGTACGGTTTGATAGTTTCTTTCTGTAGGCTTTCATTGAAGACAATGCTTAAAATACTACTACAAAACTTAAATGATTGTTGAGAGATTGCTGAATAATTATTTTAAAATGTAATGTTAGTTTCAAATTATGTTTTTAAACATCTGCTGAATATAGATATTAAAAATAGGTGATAGACTGCTTCCCATTCCCAGTGGACTAGTATGCCAATTTGTCCTTTTTCTGGTGTCTCGTTCAATGCCGGAAAACAGTTTTAATAAATAGTGAATATGTCACGATGGTTTTTTTACACCTATTATTATTCACTCTCTCTTTCAATCTTTTCACTCAGAGTTGGTGATTTGTTTTAACAGAGGAAACGACGAAGACAGTTTTGATGGGTTTTATTTAGTTTCTGTCAAGGTTGTATGAGGTGTGTTTCGATGACCAGCAAGGTAAAAATGACTGTTATCTGACTGGAGTCTGGTGGCTTTAAGGAGAGAATATTAATTGTATTTTTGGTTTGTTAATTCATTTTAATAATTATCCAAATTCCTGTTGATAATATTATCATATATTTCCTTTAACTCGCATCACATAGCATTGCGGCAGGAAAGTAGCATGTGCACCCGGGTGTCATGTTTCCATCACTGCTGAGAAGATATCCGTTACTTCTGACTGAATCATTTGTTCCGGCAACGAATGCTGATTGTAACCGTTTCCACTCCAGACAAAAGCCAGATGTTAGTGGGTGTTGTTAGTTTTTTTTGTCCAGTGGGAAAAGAGGCTTTTCTTTCTTCTGATCACTTACAGGGACTTAATACAGAAATGGCACTTCAACCAAGCAATTTATGGCAGTTCATGTGTGCTGAAGTTCTACAACCCATTCCTAATTCATTAGAAACAATGTTTCAGATTAGGAGTATATCAGAATCAGAATCAGAATACATATATAAAAATCATAACGTTCCCTTGTAAAATATCTATATATTTTTAATGCTACATATTGTATTTTCAATCTCCAGCAGATCAGTGGTTCCATTAGCTACTTGTGCTGAACCAGCAAGATAAACTGCTGTTTTTTTGGAGGGCTCTCCTTGTCTGCCACTGTACGTTGTGATATTTTGGCCGTGCTTTAGACGACGGTTTAATAATGACTAAAATAAATTGGCACTGTCAATCATTTTATCTGTACATTGTGCGATACAGGCATCAACTGGTGCACGTCAAATGCCATTAATTACATACAGTGTATCGTCAACTACCTGGAGAAAAATCAACTTCTGTCGAACTGATAATCTATATACTTAACACGACTCCATCCACCACACGCATCTCAGCCCACCTCTGTTTCCATCCCTGTGTTTCTGTTGATCCACTGGATATCATCTCAAGGTCTGTGAGTGAGGATTATGTGACTGCGGTGAAATGCCAAGGCTAGTGCTGGACGACCGCCCCCGTCCGCGCTGCCTCGGAAAAGATATCGATCCTATCTGTTGCTTTGGACCATGACCCCCCTTACAGATTGCTTTTCTTGATCATATTTCTTTTTCCACACCATATTGTGTACTCACACTCTATGCCCACTGATGGAGCTCATATTAGACAGGTTCAATGAACTATGACGAGGCACTACAGGAGGTTACAGGGGTAAAATAGGCTCAGATACATTTTTCTCACGATGTTATCCTCCAACTTGTTCTCGTCACATACTGACGTTTGGTCAGGAGTCTTGGCGACACTGGGTAGCCCAGCGAGTCAAACTCTTAACGTTGTGAATTCAAACACAAACTTGCTTAGGTTTAGGCAACAAAACCACTTAGGTTTAGGAAAAACATCACGGTAGGGCTTAAAATAATTACGTAAACTAAGTAAAATGTAACAAGGTAACATAAGTACAGAAAACATATAATTTCAAAATAACATTGGGACAAAAACGGCGGTCTCCTGGTCGAAAGTCCTGCTTTTGTTTGACCCATCCACCTCCAATTGCTCCCGCACAGAGTAGATTTCTTCGGTCTTTATACTACGTTCACACTTCCGGAGCATTTTCTCTGAGCATCTATTAATGAGGCTTTTATTTCCCTTGTACCATGAATAATGCAAACTCAAAACATCCTCCATTGTCTTTTTACATTCAGGATAATGTGCATTTCTACAGCGCCAATTCAATCAGTAGCTGAGAAAAACAGGGTCAGATCATATTCACCATACCTCTCACTTCCTCGTTTTAACACAAATACTTTAATCATGCACTTGTTATTTTAATTCCGCTTGACTTTTCTACAGTGATGTTGCAGGATCATCTTGTGTTTTGGGTCTTTTGACATCATACACCTTCCTCCAGGCGACACAGCTGAGGCTGATCAGACCTAATTTTGTGTCCAGGTGACTAGCTCGCTACTTCCTTTGTGGTTTTCCTCTTGCTCCACAGCTATGTCGAGGCTCTCTCTGCCGCATCTATGGTGTTGGCTGTCGTAGGCTCTGGGCAAGGACTGCGAAGCCTCTGCATCCAACTTCAACCAGGATTCAGCTTGCCCTCCTGCTAACTTGCCCACATTCACAAACCAGAGGTGAGCTTCCACTCGAAGGCCTTGGCCAAGCGATCTTCCCAGGGATCTATTACTTCCACTATGAGGACTTGCCTCAGGATTCGGACATGAGGACGAGTCCCTTGCAGAGGCCAAGATCCTGTCCTGGCGGCACCCAGCTCTTGTAAAGATGATGGCCTGTTTTGAGGGGCGGGACCTCTTGCTGTAGTCAATTTCTACACCTCCATTGCTGCCTCCATCTTCTCCTTAACCCTCATCCGACAAACATATTCAACATAAAAAGACTACTGACTGGGGTCCCCAAGAAAAAACTACCGTAAGAGACAACCATCATAGCAAAATGCTAACTTATTTCTTCTCAGTCATTATTAGTTATGCAATTAATGTCATCTGATGGAAAAAAGCTGTTGACCAGCTTCCACTGCTTGCCATCTCCTACCAGTCCTCAACTCGATTCCATCTTTTGACCACATTTGGGTCAATCAACTCCCAGCCTTGCAACACCCCCCTAGTTTTCGTCATCTTGAAATTGTCTTCCAAGGATCTGATTGGCAGTCGCTGCCAGCTCAGACTCCTAGGCTGCCAAAGGCAATGTGAGAATCTATTTTCCTCTCCAAAGCCCTCAACTGTCGAGACCCGCACCAAGTACACCAGCGGGGGTCATATGATTCTGGGCCGAATGCCGTGCTGGTAAAGCCATGCTTTAAACCATTTAGCAATTCTGACCAGTCCACTGCTCACAGGCAAATCAATGCATGTGGATCAGTGTTGATGAGGTGTCCCTCAGGGTACTTTCAAACATCTTGATGGTAGGGGTGGTAGAATAAAAGGAGAAAGTCCGAACAGCAGAGTTGTGAGTGCAACATGACTGTAATTAGAGCTGTGGAAATGGACATTAAACGGGATTTACCATGTCAGCCATTATAGTACAGTTGAAATGATTTGTATATCACCTTTAATTTGAGGATTATGGATAGATTCTATGAGAGATGAGTCTCCAGCCTGTCTCTGTCCACTCTGTGTCTCTCTCTGCTCTCTCTCCTGCTGTATACCTGGTGTGTGTGGGTCCAGGCAATAGGAAGAGGGGCAGGTGGTTAGCTAATAGCTGACTGAGATGTTTCCTGCAGACCCTGCTGTCATACAAACAAGACCCAACAGGTCGAAGTGTGGGCCAGGCAGCTGCAGATGTGTAGCGGCAGGTCAGCTCTCACACCAAGTCACAGACGATAAGGTTTCTTGGACAAGGCTGGCTTTGAGCTGGGTGCTCGGCCGGGTGCTCGTCCAGGTCATAGTTGTCTTCTGTGGACATAAGTTTTAGATTTGTTTGGGATCTCTCATTGTTTTTTTTTTCTTCCCGACAGTCTGCATCCATGGTGCTGCTGCTAAATATAACCTTTTTGCAGATTCACTTTTTATAAATCCTGTGAAATAAGAAAAGATGCCCAACAGTTGGGGATTAAGATGTATGGCTGTTTAAACACTGCTGCATGTATTTGTCTGCAGGATTCCCTTCACAAGAGTGAAAAATATAGACTTTCAGCTTCAGTGTGTTGATCATCATAACATCCCTTTTTTTTTCTTTTTTTTTTAAACTGGGTTTATGCTTGCCACAATATTCCCGCCGCCCACTCAGAATGACTTCATCACATAAATTGCGCCACGCTTGAAGGCTCTACAAGTTGAGCCCAGTTCACAATTCATCTGGTTTGCAGAAACTGAGGTATGCTGTGCATGTCTAGAAAGTAATGGAGCACAAACAAAAGTGCTTTCTGCTGCTGAGCTGTAAAGTGCTGGTTGAAGAGACACTTTTGGAATGGCAAGTGTGTTCATCTTCCAAGAGGAAGGCTGTATGTGAGAACATATCAGTTAAATATCCTTTTCTAGTTTTTAGCTCCATTATTTTTTTGGGAAAAATCAGAGTTGATTTTTGTTAAAACATTTAAACTCCTATAGTAAATAAGATTTGGTACCTAAAATGTGCTGTAACTCCTAGGTTCATTTTCACATTTGCGGAAAAATACTCAAGTCTTGAACGTTGTTGACACAAGGTACCTCATTGAGCATGAAGATGAAGCGAGCTATGTTGCAGGTACCTTGCATAATCTGTATAGAAGAAGTGGATTTAGTGACTGTGACATCATTTATTGGTTTGTTGACTGCCATTTTGAAGCCTAGAGTTCAGCATTTTGGCTATTGCCATTTTTGTGTTTTTGCTGTCACCACCTTGGTTGCCATGTTGGCACCATGTTAACCCCGTCCTCCAGCATACCCTGCTATTATACTCTAAATAGGACCATAATTTACTAAATAAATATCATGCTGTATTTAAGAAGACTTGAAACTAGCGATTGACACCATAAACTCATGCTTACAATGTTTACTGAGGTAATAAATCAATTGAGAAGTATGGTCATTTATCGATAGACTTCTATTAAATCGGACATCCTTTTGTAACCAGAGGAGTCGCCCCCTGATGGCCATTAGGAAGAATGCAAGTTTAAGGCTCTTCTGCCATTGGCTTCACTTTTCAAACCCGGAGGTTACTGCCTGGTACCATGTCTGAAAATGTACAATTTACAGTCCAGTAAAATAAGAAAACCGTACACCCTTCTCACGATAAAAGTTAGATGTTAACCGAAGAGGCATAAAACCCAGAAAGCCAACAGCAATATTGCCATCTGTCTGTCCTGCCAGACTAGGCGAGTATCCTGATTTGGAGCTTGGTTGGGGTTTGGCATTTTGGGGAGGGGGGTACGCTACACTGACCACTAGTGTGGCAAAGGGGAGGGGAGGGGGGGGGCTGGGCAGGGCAGGGCAGTGAAGGGAGAAGCTACCCTGAAGAGAGGTGAGAACGGGGGTGGGGGGGCCGCTACAATTGTTTTGTCGAGAATTCCTCAAGCACAACTACAAAGATGTCGCAGGGGCCAAAAGCGCTTTTGAAAGTCTCAAAAAGAAAATGATTGTTGGATAAACCGTCCCCGATTCGGCACTTTCTCACCACCGCCGGGGGAGGACGACCTTTGACCTCCGGTATCAAAGTACAGGGTGACGCCACAGCAGCCACCCAGCCAGCTAGAGCCGGCCCTCTCTCCGACAGCGCCCCCACCGCTGCCACCACCACCACCACCACCCGGGCTCACACACTCAAATTTCACCCCCACTGCTCTGCCCCACTCAACCGCAAGAAAAAGCCCCAAAATTCATGTCTCTCTCTTTGGTCTCTCCCGAGCCGTCCCTGTGGCTCAGGAGTCAAGAATTCAATTAGTTAAAAAAAGAGAAGAAAAGAGCGAGGCTGCAACAATGCAGCGATAAGGGGGCAGAATGTGCGTTCCCACACGTTAAATACAGGGCGCTTTCCCTGGGGCCCACAGAGCCAGAGGACCCGCACCGCAGGAGGCGAGAATAATCACAGCTCCCTCTGAACCCCCTCATTACACACTCACACACACACATGCACACCTTACATTCCTCACACACACAGATAGCTTCATGTGGACACGTACTACAGGCAGACATTCCCTTCGAAGAGAGACACCCCTCGCAGACTCCCCACACTTACTGCATACATAAACACACGCTGAGAGAAACTTCCAGCACGCAAATTCACACCACACACACACACACCACATAAAGACCTCTCATTACGTGTTGGCCTCATACAGGTGTTCTCAGGTCTCAAGTTTACCAGGGAAGAGTGTTTTCACGCCAGACACACTCATGCCTCATGTTAGACACGATAGAAAACACAAACAATGGTCCAAGTCTGGGACAATACAACTCATACATGCAGCTTAATGAATAATAGAGATGTAGTTTTGTCTTAGAAGTGTACATGTATAGCATATCATACAAAAATAAACAAGACAGCTTGTTAAACTTTTGTAATGACCAAGTAACGCCTACTGTTTGTTTCGGTTCATTTTAGGAACAAGTATGATTTTCCTAAAAAAGCAATGCATAGACTGCATAGAAAAGTAATCATCATTTATGACTAGGGATACACCGATGACTAACTCAAAGAGCTGGGCCGGGTATGGGTGTCAATGAGGTCGATGTTTTATATTATGTACAACACATACTGGAATGTTGATCCCTGCACAGGTTTTGACTGATTTGTTGCTAGATTAAAAAAACACAAAAATTGTTAACTTTAGAGATTTTTTGGGTGTTCTAATTCTCATAATATATGATGATTCATATGCAGTTATTTTTTACATTTTGTTTAACAAAGCCTGATGTTGCCTTACACGTCAAATAATGACCCCAGTCACTTCCACACAGCGAGGCCGGCAGCTTATTGATCAGACACCGGTATCGGATCGGCAGATACCTAAAGTCCAGGTGGAGGTATCGTAACAAAAGAAAAAGTCGGATCAGTGCATCCTTACTGATGAGCAACTGTGTGTGGTGGTGTCTGTATCGGCAGAGACGCTACACTCTTCCAGGAGTTTTTTTCTATTTTGCTGTCTTCTGGATGTTTCTGGGCCTCAACCGGGCGCCAGATCGTAAGCGGGCATCCGAGAGGAAGCTTTGAAAATGGCGGACACAGGTGTTTAAAAAAACACAACCCACAAATCCTACTCATTGTGCCTTTAAAATTAGTTTAGTTTTACTTGTATTATAATATTCTCCAGTATTGCTAATTTGATCAATTTAATAGGACTTTGCTAGATCTTTAACTGTCGATCATTATCAAGTAATCTGTTGATGAGGGTTTTTTGGGGATGTTTTGTCCCCAGGACTGAGTGAAATGGTTGAAAACAATTAATCAATCAGTTCATTGAGATAAAATCGTAAACAATTTTAATAATCAGTTAATCATTTCAGTCATTCACAACATTTTATCACTGTAAGAATTGTTGTGCTTTTGACTGATGGTAGAAAAAAATGTATAGACATTTTGGACTACATTATTCATTAATTAATCAACAATCACATTAATGGACAAATTAAATGAAACAAACATTAGCAATATTAACAAGCTTGATATATAAAACAATTTGGTAAAAGTATGCAAAATTATATAAAATAACCAAAATTGATTCTCAATGCAAGAAACTGTTCTGCTGTCATTTATTACATGCAACATACAGTAATGTAGTTGTAAGCAGATAGAGGTGTTTATTAATATAATAACTAACACATAGTGGATACTGCTAACAGATAAATCATTTTTTTTAGGAGCAGTTATAGTTTTTAAATGCTTTACGTTAACATTCCCTATAACGTCCTTATATAAAGTTATGAACAAATTATTTGCTTAGTATATTTAGTTATTTAGAGAAATCACTGTTCCTAAAGTGTTAAAGTATACATGTGTGTGGTGATCCAGGCAGCGAGGAGCCTTAACAGCGTGGGAGTGTGCGCTGTGTACCACTGGCGGTGTTATTCATACAGCACATTATCCTAATGAGCGTCACTCCCACCACATTTTGAGCAGGAGAAAGCTCTGTGATCACTGAAGCTCCGCTTCTAGTGGATCCCAATATAAAAGTTGTCGGTCGCGCTCCTCGCTGACCCCGGCCATACAAACACTTGCCACAGAGACCTCCTTTCACTGACTCAAAACCAGAATGTCACAGAGTGATTGTGACTTTAACTTGTGTGGTTTTCTCATTTGTTTCTCAACAAATTCTTCTCCAGCATCCATTCATTGAGTTGCTCGTTCTAAAGAAGTCCAAATAGTTTTGCTGTGCTCTGGTCCTCACAGATGTAGCTCAGTGAAGTCAAGAAGTTTTAAGGTAGTGTGTCTGTGTATGTGTGTGTGTATATATATATATATATATATATTAGTGCTGGGCAACAATTAACATTTTTAATCGCGATTAGTTGCATGATTTTTCTGCGATTAATTGCATTGTTATGCACAAAATTCAATAATGAATTAAAAGGTAGGGTATTGCGCACTTTTATTTTAAAAGTACTGCATGTACTTATGAACAAAAGAGCAATAACATTTGGTTTGCAAACACTTTAAACAAATAAGGTGCTTTTTAACAGCAGTATTCCCTTTACACAGTAGCAGTTAAAATACAGTTATAATGATTCTGATAATAGATATTCAGCCGGTCTTCACAACTTTATTTTCATGTGTGCAATAAATGCAATTTGAAATATACACTTTGAAAACTGCAAACCTATCTACGTCATGTTTTTTTTGTTTGTTAACTTTTCAGTAGCGATAACTAAATTATATGCTTATTATACATATTCCAAACAAAACAACTTTAAAAACTAAAAAAAAATAATTTAAATTAATCATTTCCTTTTTGCTTTTTTGGTCAGACACATATGCAACGCTGATTACTGTAATATGTGTGGTATTTGTTATAAATGCACGTTGGTACATAGAGGGTGAGAATAAGCTGTACTTGGAGGGACTTAGGACCCAGGGGAATGTAGGTGAAGTAAACAGGAAGAGTTCGCTCGCTGCCCGGTTCTTGTGTTTAAAAAACTGTGTTAACGTGCAAAATAATTGTCGGCGATAACGCGTTAACTTGCCCAGCACTAATATATATATACACATACATACAGGGGGGGGGTTTCAATGTAAAAATAAGTGACGATTTAATATAAATGGTTTCACTGTCTATGATTATATTTTTCCACTATGCAGAAGTCGTGAGGATTACACTTTGACCAGTCCCATTAATAATTCTCTAATATCATTTTGTCATGACAAACTTAGATCACAGAATTCATTTATGACTCGTCAAAAACCAAAGAAAAAAAGATATGTGTAATTACATCATGCTACATTTACAGTACCTTATCCCGTAAATGTTGCTCATGGCAACATTGAGAGCTTGTATTATATATACTGCGCTTAAGGGGACGGCTAGCGAACATTAGCGTGTTGTTGTGGTGTGTGTGTGTGTGTGTGTGTGTGTGTGTGTGTGTGTGTGTGTGTGTGTGTGTGTGTGTGTGTGTGTGTGTGTGTGTGTGTGTGTGTGTGTGTGTGTGTGTGTGTGTGTGTGTGTGTGTCTGTGTGTGTGTGTGTTGGGCGGTTGTGCGGGGTCCCAGTCTGTTCCAGCCGGGTGAACAGAGTCGAGGGGCCGGCTGAGGAATGTCCCGGTGACCCTACACACAGGAGACACAAACAGAAGCCAAAAGGGCCACGGGGGTGGGATGGGACGGGACGGGACGGGACAACAGTGTCCAGGCATAGATGTGTGTGTGTGTGTGTGTGTCCATGCGTAACAGTGTGAATTTGTGAGAGAAAGTGCATGTTTGTGTGCATGCATATGTTTGCCCATGCATATCGGTGTGTAAGAAAGAGCTAGAGGGGGCAAGGGAGAGGAGTCTGGGAGTGAAAGAAAGAAAGCTAGAGAGGGAGAGAGAGTGTGTGTGTGAGTCAGCGGGGGTCAGCTCTTGCACCCTTTGGCCATTGTCTCCCTCCCTGACCGATATAAAAGCATCATAACCCTTTGAGCTCAGACATATTTAGAAAGCAGATAAAAGCACTTTTTACAAACTAGATACACGTCGGGCACAAAGCCCGGGGTCAAGCGCAACAAATTAACAACCCTTTTTCTGACGGGAGGTGTGTGGGGGGGGGGTCTGACGGGGTAAAGCTAAACCGCCCCTGGAGTCCATAGCAAAATGCCTCCACATTCCCAGTGCTGGGATGTGGCCTGTTCTACTGCATTCATGTGTAATTGGTCCTCTGGGCAGAGGCTGAGATAAATGCTAACTTGCTTTTTTTGTGTTTGCATTATGTCCTCTTAATAGAAGACTTGTTTGGAATTCCCTAATTTCAACAAAAGTCAAGACGGCCATTATGAAAGAATTTAAATAATTTGTCACTCAGGGTCACAAGCGCCATCACAGCCAGGTTGCACACATTGAAGTCCCATTCTTTTGAACTCTTGCGCTGTTTAGGTAAACTTTTAGATTTGGAAAAATATAGGGCATATTATACCAAGAGCAGCTCAAAGTGAAATTCATCATTACAGCTACGGCCACGTAAACACGATCATGAATGGGTTTCTCGTTTTTCCCCTCTTTAACAGGGTTCCATCTCACGTTGACACAATAAGTTATTTTGTTTGACTAAGTAATCCATCAATCAAAAATGTTTTGATTCAGGCAAACATGCTAAGCATTTACTGGTTCGAGTTGTTACATCATGGTAGAGTAAAAGGTCTAAGATTTTGTTGGTCTCACACATCAAGCATTTTCCAGTTTGCAAATTCTAACCTTTCATATATTAAATGATTAACCAATCAATTGATAGAAAAATGCCATCATCGGGCCAGATGTGTCATCTCCTACCATCACTTCAATTATGTGTGTCAATAGAGCATTTCCATGTCTCCACTTTTAAGCCAGACGTGTGTTCAGTCTTATTCACTCTAGATTCTCAAAAAAACAAGAGAAAACACTATATCCGTCAGCATGTTAGCATGTCGCTCACTCCCGAGCATGTGACCACTTTGTAACTGGTACTGACAACATCATCATCACTTTATTAACATCACAGAGAATAGGATTAAGTGCCCTCTAGGATGCCCTTCCAGTGGAGAGAACGTGACAAAGTGCCGTCTAGGATGTCCTTCGAGTGGTGCCATTTTTTAATTTTGTCACCCAGGTGGCAATGTCTGGGGGTGTTCGATCTGTAACCCTTGCTTGTCTCTGATTATGGCTGTTTAAAGTAGAGATAGCGGGTTTGTTACATTTGGGGATATTGTCATAGCAGCGGCGCTAATCATTTAGCTGCAGCGCTGCAGCACTGTATGCAGGGGAGACTCTGGAGCCATAGAACTGCCGCATGCGTTTGCGCATTTTTTTTGCGCTATATTACACACCCCTGCCTAACAATCTAACCACTAAAAACTTTTTTAGTAGCAGCTTAAATTCCTACACACTTCTTGTATGGAGGGGCTTCATATTGTTGGTGTGTGCTGATCTGGGATCAGTGAATGCTGACAGTCTGGACAGCAGCAGTGTGTTGGTGGTGGTCTTGGAAAGCGGAGCGCTCCCTGTGCAGTCAGCGTGTTGATTTGGAGCTAACAATGTTGGTACTGTTGGACTCAACTCCCAGCAGGTGCTCTCACACTTTGTATGCTTCTGTGTGTGTGTTATTGCTGTGTGTTTGTGCGCATGACAGTGTTGTGAACGTCTATAGATGTGTCTCCCTTCGAGAGAGAGAGAGAGAGAGGAGAGAGAGAGAGAGAGAGAGAGAGGGAGAGAGAGGGAGAGGGAGGGAGAGAGCGCGAGAGGGAGAGGGGGAGGAGGGGAGAGAGAGAGGGAGAGGGAGAGAGAGGGCGAGAGCGAGGGAGAGAGCGAGAGACAGAGAGGGAGGGAGAGCGAGAGAGAGAGAGAGCGCGGGAGAGAGAGAGAGAGAGAGAGAGAGAGAGAGAGAGAGAGAGAGGGAGGGAGGGAGGGAGGGAGGGAGATAGGAGAGAGAGAGAGAGAGAGAGAGAGAGAGAGAGAGAGGCTGGGTTCCCACTGAGGACTCCCTTAGTTTGTGTGACCCTGCCACACAGGCCCTTAGATAATACAGCCAGCTGATGAGGTTACCCAAACGGCAGCAGAGGCCCAGCATGCTGCTAATGATGAGAGGAGGAGTAAGGGGGAGGCACACATCGGGACCCTGTTTGGTCAGAGATATGACTGTGTGTGCGCGTTTGTGTGTGTTTAGGGGGGACACTTGCCCCACATTAGGCGAGTGAGGCTCTGACCTTAGCAGCTATAATATCAGTGCAAGCTCTGACCCCAGATCAGGCCTGGTTGGCCCTTCAGCAGGCCGAGAGAGCTTGGGGAGACAAGGGGGGAGTAGTACTTTCATTGTATGGCCGATGTCCTCTGTCCTGCCTCTGCCAGCGCCACGACCCAGTGAGGAGTGAGTAATGTGAGTAATGGAGAGTAATAGGGTCCAGATAGTGAGTGTGACCATAACCCTATTGTATCCTGTGTCAGCAGGGTCAGAGGTCCCCCACCGTGCATACTGGTCCCGGCCCCACCCGACCCATTTGGGTCATAAATGAGTTTACCCAACACTAATCACCGAGGAACTGCCGATGGGCTGCACTGCTTAATGGGCCTGACAGCTGCCTGTATGCCGCACTTAGACCCCCCCCCCCCCCCCCCCCCACCCACCCCCCCCTCCTGCCACCCCTTCAACCCCCACAACATATCCCACTTCTCACCACTCCCCTTGGCAGTGTATGTTTTGATGCCAACAGCGTCTTGTTTGCTACAGTATGGACGGCTGCATAGCCTTTTTACATCCTTTTAGAATAGTGATTTGGGAGCCCTGTGGGATGAGCCCTGGCCTGGGACCTTTATTGCCTCTCGTTTCACCGTCTCTCGCTCTCTCTCTCTTGCCTTGTTTCCTGTTGGTTCTACTGTCCACCGAAATGCTACGTTAACTGCAGAATAATAGAGCGCTGCAGGGATTGTGTATTTTTAAAGGCCAACCAAAGAAGTTAGCATTATACTGGTTCCCTCGACAAAAAGTCAATGGGGTTTTTCTTTTGGAAAAGTAGCCTCATTTAGCCTCTAGTTAGCAACCTTTTGTAAGACATTTAAAAGCCTAATGAGTGGGATATTTACTGATGTATTTTGTGTCATAAAACTTTAATATCTCTTCAGCTTGTGTTAACCACAGACCTTATTTTAGGCATCTTAAAAAATATACCAACATTCAAAAAAACAATTGACTTTGGGATGAGGGAACCAGATGTGCAAAACTGCTAACTCATAGTTTTAGGACTCATTCCCAGAGCGCTCTCTTGATGCACTATCCATAATTAAATTCACATTTAGTTTCATTAATAGAGGCTTTGCAATACATAATGTATTTGTATGATTATTATAAAGAAAACTTTCTCTAACTGCACTATTGATTGATTTTTCAATCCTTGCATCTTTTAGTAAAGTAGCTAATATGAATTACAAATTCAACGATTTAATGGAGCTAGTTGATGTCAGCAGATCTTAGGCAAAACCTCATCAATTCGGGGTGCCCTGGTGGATTTAAAGTTGACATTTAGTTTGAGATTGAAAACTTTTTCATAGCTGAAGAATAAACTCTTAAGCCTTATTGATTATTGGTCGCTAGAATCTTTTCTCCTGCCTCTGCAGGCCATGACGAGACCCCTTCCTAACAGCTGATATAAGTAGGGGTGCAGATAAGGGTGCAAGTATGCATGTGCAATATAAATCAGAAATCCTTCACATCAATTCTAATTAAGGTTCTTTCCATAATGTTGTCAGATAGTTATGATAATAATAATCTGAGCCTGTCGGTGCAAAAACAAGCACCATTAGTTGACATGCATTGACGGTTAGGAGTTGCTTGATATTATTACTTTGCAGCCCGTTTCTTGAGCGTGCTCCCTCAATACTGGACCAATTTAAAAAGTTAGTTAAAAAGTCTAAAAAGGCTTGGGAAAATAGGGTCCAGGATGAAAAATAAGTAATTTACCCTTTAAGACCACGCTTTGTATGGGGTGAGTACCAAACACCATCTACTGGTTCTCACCTGAGTACCTAACTCAAGACATAATGTGGCCCCTGAATATATATGAATGAATGTATATATATATATATATATACACTACCGTTCAAAAGTTTGGGGTCACCCAGACAATTTCGTGTCAATTTTCAGTTTCTTTGCAATTTCTCGCATGGAATAGCTTCATTTCTAAGAACAAGAATAGACTGACGAGTTTCACATGAAAGTTCTCCTTTTCTGGCCATGTTGAGAGTATAATCCAACCCACAAATGTGATGCTCCAGATACTCCTATGTAGATATTTCATTAAAAACCAGACGTTTCCACCTAGAATAGTCATTAACCACATTAACAATGTATAGAGTGTATTTCTGATTAATTTAATGTTATCTTCATTGAAAGAAACAGTGCTTTTCTTTGAGAAATAAGGACATTTCTAAGTGACCCCAAACTTTTGAACGGTAGTGTGTATAAATATATATATATGTGTACTGTATATGTATATAAGGCTTCTTTAGTAATCGTCTTGTATGAACAGCCAGTATGGACAGGAGGAACAATTACAGCAACCATCAACTCTTTTATTGTATGTACACTGTGTGCAGAATTATTAGGCAAGTTGTATTTTTGATAATTATTTTTATTATTGGGCCACAATTGTGTTCTCAATCAACCCAAAAGGCTCCTTATTATCAAAGTTTCATATTTTTGGAAGTTGGTGTGCTTTCTTTTTAGATTTGGCCATTTCATGAGGATATCTGTGTGTGCAGGTAAATATTACTGTGCAGAATTATTAGGCAACTTAATAAAAAACAAATATATACCCATCTCACTTGTTTATTTTCACCAGGTAAACCAATATAACAACTCAAAATTCTGAAATAAACATTTGTGACATTCTAAAACAACCAAAAACAAATCAGTGACCAATATAGCCACCTTTCTTCACCATGACGCTCAAAAGCCTTCCATCCATAGATTCTGTCAGTGCCTTGATTTGTTTGCGATCCACATTGCGTGCAGCAGCCACCACAGCCTCCCAGACACTGTTCAGAGAGGTGTACTGTTTTCCCTCCTTGTAGAGTTGACATTTTATGAAGGAACACAGGTTCTCAATGGGGTTCAGATCAGGTGAACAAGGGGGCCATGTCATTATTTTTTCTCCTTTTAGACCTTTTCTGGCCAGCCATGCTGTGGTGTATTTTGATGCGTGTGACGGAGCATTGTCCTGCATGAATATCATGTTTTTCTTGAATGATGGTGACTTCTTCTTGTACCACTGCTTGAAGAAGGTGTCTTCCAGAAACTGGCAGTAGGTCTGGGAGTTGATCTTCACTCCATCATCAACCCGAAAAGGTCCCACGAGCTCATCTTTGATTATACCAGCCCATACCAGTACCCCATCTCCACCTTGCTGGCGTCTGAGTCGGTGAGGAACTTCCTGCCCTTTACTGATCCAGCCTCGTGCCCATCCATCTGGCCCATCAAGACTCACTCTCATTTCATCAGACCAAAACACCTTGGAGAAATCAGTCTTCATATATTTCTTGGCCCAATCTTGACGTTTTATCTTGTGCGTCTTGTTCAAAGGTGGCCTCTTTTTGGCTTTCCTTACCTTGGCCAGGTCCCTAAGTATTGAGCACCTTGTGCTTCTTGCCACTCCAGACACGTTGCAGCTCTGAAATATGGCACAACTGGTGGCCAATGGCTTCCTGGCAACTTCACGCTTGATCCTTCTCAATTCATGGGCAGTTATTTTGCGTCTTCTTTTTTCTACACGCTTCTTGCGCCCCTGTTGACTATTTGCCAGGAACCGCTTGATTGTGCGATGATCCCGCTTCAAAAGCTTAGCAATTTCCAAACTGCTGCACCCCTCTGAAACACTTCTGACAATTTTTGACTTTTCAGAGTCTGTCAAATCTCTTTTCTGACCCATTTTGCCAAAGGAAAGGAAGTTGCCTAATAATTCTGCACAGTAATATTTACCTGCACACACAGATATCCTCATGAAATGGCCAAATCTAAAAAGAAAGCACACCAACTTCCAAAAATATGAAACTTTGATAATAAGGAGCCTTTTGGGTTGATCGAGAACACAATTGTGGCCCAATAATAAAAATAATTATCAAAAATACAACTTGCCTAATAATTCTGCACACAGTGTATGGTCAGGTGACTATTTTATTAAGATAGAGTTGAAAAAAGAAAATGTTTTAGCAGCACAAGGAGGCTTTTTGCAATTGTTCTCAATGAGAGTGGAGCGTTTTTCTGCGGTGCTTTTGAGTTGCTGAGCGTTTTCTAGCTCTATGTGCCTCGCGTTTTTGCCATAGACAGTTTATAAGAAGTGGACGTAGACATCATGACGTCACTCATTGGTTTGTGGACTGCTGTTTTGAAGCCTCAAGTTTGGCGATTTAGCCGTCACCGTATTGGATTACGGCTGTTGTGATTTTGTTTTTTTTGCAGCCAATGAACAGAAGTTACCATATTTGGAATGTGAAGGAGTGACGTATACGAGTCTGGTAGCGGTAGCGACCTGTCAATCGCAGTAAGCGCGGCCCTTAACCATAAACTGCTTTATGGTCTATTTTACTCAAAATGGACTATAATTTACTAAATGAATCATGAATCATGAAACATGCGGTATTGAAGAAGACTTGGAACTAGCGATTGAGACCTTAAACTCGTGTGTGATGAATCTCACTGGATACCCAGAGCTATATGAATTTACCAACCGTAGTTATCATGATCTGAACCGAAAACACACTTTCTGGGGGCAAATTTTTCCCGTACTCGATATTTCTGGTTTTTATTCATTTATTCATGTACTTATTGTAACTATTACAGAGCGTAGAGTTTTAGCATGCATTTGGCAATGCCTAACAAACAATGATAATTCAAAAAAAGACAGCATACTGCAAAAACGCATGTCTGTTCCTTCCTGATCAGGGCCTCACAGTGTTGAAATATTATATATAAAAATATTCTTTTTTTTCGTCAGCCAAGATATGTATGCAGGCCCATCCTCTGGGCAATTAAAAGCACACTGCTGGTGAGAGAAGCTACATTTCACATTCTGATGAGGTCAATTACCATCATCACTGTGGTGCTCTAAACAAAATGTTTTTTGTATTATCACTACTGTAGAAACTTTCTTTTTGGATGAGAAAGAGAACATGTGTGACGACCTGACAGCAGCACTGGTCATGTTGTCTGAACGAAGGCACAGGCTCGGGTCACATTCTGACAGTGTTCCTGACCTATGGCTCTACCACAGCTGGAGCTAATAGCTTCCTTCCCTTCACTGTGGTTAACAGGCAGGGAGTTAACCTTGGGGTCAACATACAGTGGGTACGGAAAGTATTCAGACCCCTTTAAATTTTTCACTCTTTGTTTCATTGCAGCCATTTGCTAAAATCAAAAAAGTTCTTTTTATTTCTCATTAATGTACACTCAGCACCCCATCTTGACAGAAAGAAACAGAAATGTAGAAATGTTTGCAAATTTATTAAAAAAGAAAAACTGAAATCACATGTTCATAAGTATTCAGACCCTTTGCTGTGACACTCATATTTAACTCACATGCTGTCCATTTCTTCTGATCCTCCTTGAGATGGTTCTACTCCTTCATCAAAAATGTAAAGTGGTCTGAATACTTTCCGTACCCACTGTAAATGTGGTTTCTGCTTTGAATATACATACAGTTCACACCCTCAACCAATCTCTGGGATTTTCTTATACATATCTTCATAAGGCCGTCGGGTTAATGTGCAAGCTTGCAAATGACTTGTTGGCAATGTTACATCCTAAAGAATAATAGGTTTGGGGTTTTCGAAATCATCTTTAATAATGTTTTATACCTCAGTTCATTAATTTACAGTATGATCAATTGGCTTTCAGGTTCATTTATAATACAATTATAAATATAGTTAGGTTAATTCATAATAAACTTGAGTTGCGGCCTTAATGTGTCCTTGTGTGTGAACTGTTTTAGTAAAGAATAAGTACAGAACCATGTTTGTATTTTAAGTTCCAAAGTCTTTGAATTGATGCCCGTAGATTTAGAGCCCTCGTTTTGGCTTACCAGAACATAGGGTCTAAATATTGGCCTGGCAACATCGTTGATGCTGGAAGTGATAAGTTACTATGTTCAAGCTTCAGAGCTGTCTGTGTTTAAAGACTGCAGTCAGAGCTGCCCAACCTCCTGCAAGAATTCAACAGATATGTATCTCCGTAGTAATCTCGCTTCTCCATCCGCTTCATGATTCCAAAGAAATGGAGTTTATTTTTTCCCTCTCTGCTTCTGTCTCTTCCATCTACAGTATTCGTCATCCAGCCAACAGCATTTGTCAGTAACTATCTCCGTGTGTGGTGGGCCCTCCCCCCTGTCCGTCAACCCTGTAGGAGGTCGCTAAGCCCTGAGACTCGGGCCCAGCCCAACAGAAGCCCCCCTACCACCAGCACCCCTGGCCACCACCCCACCCTCTACATAGCTTCTAACACCCCAACACACCCCATCAGCCCCACTCCCACAGCGCTCCTCCCCTCTTCTTTCACTGCTCCCCCACCTCTCCACATGCATGGTATTCACCGTGCATACCTAGGCTGCTAATTCCAACCTGCCACTCCAATCAAAGGATCACGACTGTTGTAGTTTTCTTCTCTTTTCTTCTGCTGGGAAACAAAGTTTGGTGGATGGAGGCAGGGACTAGTGTGTGTTTGTGTGTGTATGTGTGTGTGTCTGTGTGTTTGTGTGCTGTTATGTGACGAGCAAGGAGAACCATTCTTTGTGTTAAACCCAAGAGTGGTAGACAAGTCCTACATGGCAGTGTGTGCATGCCACCAGTGAAGTGCACTTTCACGGGAAGAGTTGACAACAGCGCCTAATTGATGATATAAAAATCACCATTTCCCTTTTTGTACAACGTTAACTGTTGGTAAATCAAGTTAATAAATGTAGTCAAGACCACTCAAACAGAGACCAAGCCATGACCGAGATCTGAGTTTATCGAGACCGAGATAAGAGCAAGACTTTGACGTGTTAAGACCAATGCGAGTCCTACACTGCATGACACACTTACAATATTACACAATCACAGATAAATCAGACAATGCACAGGCAGTTTAGTGATACAGCCCCGCAGTTGTGGTCTTGAAATAAAATCCAGAGTCCTCTTTGTCAGAGACCAAGACACGACCAAGTATAAATGCGGCTGATTCCGAGACGAGACCTTCAAAAACTGGTCTTGAGATCGGTCTCGAGACCAAGAGAGATCCTTAAGTACTACAACACCAATCAGTGAAAAAGTGTGACTTGTAAAAATAAGCATGAATAAATTCAGCAGGCAGATATATCTGAAACTACATACTACTGGGAGGTGAAGCATCCAGACATCTTTGAGCTGGACATCATTTTTTCATCAAAGAATAAGTGACAAATAAATAAAAAATAAAAATAATGGTTAATTGCATCAGTTGGAGTTCAGCTGGTATTAAGTGGTTTGTGACTATTCATTCTCTCTCTCTGTCTCTCTCTCTCTCTAGATCCTTTGTAACGGGCACTGCATGCTGCGAGAACTTCTCCCCTCTTCGCGTCTGGGATGTTGAACGGTAAGTCGAGATGCTGCTCTGACATGCTACAGCATTGCTGTAACTTGCAACATGCCAGATGTTCAATCATCCCACACAAGTCTCCTGCTGAATGATACATGCATCATTAAAAACATTGTGACTGTGAACCATGGTTGTTGTGAGTTGCACAGCCCAGGCCCTTTAGTAGAATCACCTGAAAGAGTTCCAGGTGGAACCTTTTAAAAGGTCCTACCAGAAACCCAAAAGGGTTTTCCTATGGGGACACGCTGAAGAACCCTTTATTATTTCTTAGAGTGATGAATGAACGCTGGTTTGAGGCAGTTCATATTACAGTTTAAAGACCAGCCCACCCTCCTCTTGAAGAATTTATAAAGTATTTGCTGGTTAGACCCAACATCATTCAACTGATATTGTATCTATATCGATATTATATCTCAATATATATTTTTTTTACACAAATAAGGTGTAATTTGATCATTGCTCAGTTATGTCTTTTTTTATCAAACAACTTTAATAGGCAAAAATGAATTGGGAAATCAGGTCCGTTCTTAAAACAACCAAAGTGTCAATAGCAACTGAGCTATTCTGTAAACATTTATCATCTTTGACATTAGTAATCTGCACGTGCACAAGTTGAGATATTGTGGTATTGAGATATTGTAGGTCATTTTATCATGGACATTATACATAGTGTAAATTTAACACAGATTTGTCCAACTGATTAGTTTGTGAATGTCATCCATCACTGTCCCAGTGAAATACTACTTTTTCTAAATGTACCAAAACACTAGCAATGAGGAAGATCTTGGGTGGATAATAATGAGAATAAATATGAAACAAAATTTAAATCATACCCTCTAAAATAAAGATAAATCTGATTTGAATTGACATTTAATACTATTGCTAAGCTTGTCGACTAGCCCACCCTCCTCTTCCTCCTCTCCCATTCAATCAAACCTTGTCTCAGTAGAGACACGCTCATAATAGTCATCATCATCAACTCCTTTTAGTATATCCTTTTGCACACATACATATGTGTCTTACTACAGTACAGGTGCACTACTGAGTCCAATGCATTATAGGTTAAACATACTGTGATTATGGAGAAGTTGAACAACTAATTTGTCAGATTAATGTTCCCACACGGCTTCTGTTGATGTGACAACGTACAATATGACTGCATCAGTGCTTGTACGTGGCGACAGCATGGCCCCTTGAAGCGCTGGTTTCAAAACACCATGGGACGTGCTATTCTTGAGCGAGGAGCAGCTCAAAATGAGGGGGCCTCTGAAAATTCCTGTCTCTGAAAAGCGAGGCTTAAACCTGATACATCCCCTCCAAGGCTGCTGTAATTCCCAGCTTTACCTGGGCCAATTAAAATGGCCCGAAGCAACAACACAAAAAAAGCTGCTTCCTGTGCCCGAATGGCCTGGAAATCTGAGGAGGGGAGAAGACAGGAGACACGGGGAGAGGAAAGGAAGGGGTGGGCAGGCAGGTTATCCTGGAGATTGCAGGTGGTGAGGGGCAATTGACATGGTCACAAGGTGTAGCAGATAATGCATGTGTCCTCCCAAAGGTCCACGTGATTTATTTCTTTCTTTCACAGAATCTTCAGGAATTATATAATTATCCATGCTCTCGATCAGCTAATACTTAAGGATAACATACATTTCTCACTCTTTATGCTACCTCAGTTGTCTGCTAATGACGCGCATGGGTTTATATCCAAGTTAGTTGAAAGCCTTATGTGTCTCATACGGACACTAAAGTTGTGTCAGTGCATTAGCATCGGATGCTGCGGGTTACAAGTTGGACCGTGAAATTAGGTTGTCCTGTCATAATGATAACATTAACTCTTATGTCTGAATTCCAAAGAAGAGACTTCTGTAACAGACAGATGAAGTCCAGAAACATTCCGTATTCTATGTCTGAAAAGGGCTTTGTTCAGGCTGTTCTCATACAGCGCGGGTTACTGTAATGAGCTGTAATTTTTAGATATCCCACGTCATCAATTCGTATGTAATCCACGTGAACCATGAAGTATAAAGACTGCAAAAGCCCACACATAGCAGGTGGGTTGGAAAGTGGATGAGGATAGGTCAAAACTACGAGCGGTAAAACACCTCCATAAAGGGACGCTGCCTTAACTGAAAGAACCAGCTTCAACAGGTCATTACGCACTCTGTCAATCCGGTAAAGGCTCTTCAAAGTCAGGTGAAAACACCTCCATAATGTTTCACCCAGGCGACCACTGTTCGTGCCCCATGTGGAACAAGAAGTCAAAGTAGATTTATTTGAATTTCATGATCTGTTCCTAAACCTAACTATGGAATGGTTTGGTTGCCTAAACCTAACTAAGTAGTTTTGTTGCCTAAACCTAACTAAGCAGTTTTGTTGCCTTAACCTAACTAAGTTGTTTCCTTTGAAGACAGAAGTTTATTTTGAAAAGACTGTGTATGTAAAACACTGAAATTAACATGTGTTCTTGGCCTTTCTTAGAAAACCGCTTGATGAAGAGCAAGTTAAGATATGATATGAGGATACGTTGTTTTCTATTAGCAATCAGCTGGAGCTTTTTCTATCTGAAGGTCTGTCAGTAGAGTGGTTCAGAAGGCATTACAAGTCTGGGACAAATGAAAGAATGTCGTCTTAGTAGTGGAAATGGAAATAGTAGCTAAAGGAGTTTCTCTCTTGTCTTAGCTTACCTTTAAAAAAAGGTATTAGTCATGAATGGCAGGTAGACACGTTCATTATGGTCTTTGCTGCTATCGTCCTTACATACTGTAAGTCCATCGAAAACAAGCACCCTGAGGGTGTCTTACACGGTCATACCAGGCTGCGTGTGGGATGGGTGCAGGGTGAAGGTGATCAGGGTGCATTGTTCATGTTTACACTTATCGTATATGTCGAAGCATTTAAACTGTGTACACACGCTTTAAATGTTAGGTTCAAGAATTGCATATTGTTATGGATTTGGAGAATCAGTTGACCCCCTATCATCTCTGTCAAACCGATTTTCACTCTACAAATGTGTCAGCTGATCCTGTGATAATGACACCATGCTGACACAGACGCACCGAGGCACAGTTAAGTGTCTGTATGAGACGCACCAGACATTCAACTGACTCCAATGTAAACCCATCCACGTCAGTAGTAGAGGGTCAGTTTTAGGGACGTAGTTTAAAGAGCGAAACTGTCCGCTTAAGGAGGAGGTCCAGCTGGGCAGACGGCTCAAAAAACAGACTTTCACACAGGAGATTGTGTCGATTGTGTCCCACATGAAACCAAGTCAAGGTTGACTTATTTTACCTTACTTTTGTTATGTAACTTATGTACTTATCCAGTGCGTATGTAAGGTACAAGCATTATTTTAACCCAAACCACGTTTTCTAAACCTAACCTAGTAATTTTGTTCCGTGAGTAAACATAAAAGCTAGTCAAACATACTGTGCAAGTTTATTTTGAGAAGACACTGCAAACAATTGCAGACTATCACTCAGGAGACCACTGTTGGTGTCCCATGTGAAACCAAGTCAATTTTTGACTTATTTTTGTTATGTATCTTACGTACTTAACAACCAGTTACATAAAGCATACTTGCTTCATGTAATTAAGGTACTTAATTTAACCCAAACTACGATCTTTTCCAAAGCCTAACTAAGTTGTTTTGTTCCGTAACTAGACCTCAAAAGTAAATAAACCTACGATGGAAGTTTGTTTTGAAAAGCATGTATGTATGCATGTAACGAGCGGAAACCATCCTTGACATGTCCAAAACAGCCGCTAGAGGGAAATCTATGGCGTCATAGTTTGAAGCGTAGGGCCAAGCGTTGATATTGGACCAGTTCGGAGTGAGAATGTGTTGCTCATTAATGACCTGTTGCAACAGCCTTCTTTTGGCCATTTTTCTAAATGTTTTCTCAATCTGGAAGTTGATTTAAAATATGATTTTACTGTCAATAATTTTGTGAATGGAGAATACTCCACAATGTGTCTGTTGTGAGGAATAATAGCTTGTAGACAAACCGGCTTCAGCCACTGCAGATACCTTCTCCTCCCCTGCCATGACACAGCACCGTCAGCCCCTACACACCCACCAGCATTAAACTACACCCTGTGCATTAGCGCAACAGCATGTCCCTTTGATCCGACAGGCACCTGAGCCAAAACACTGTTACACCTGCAGCGCCAAACAACGGCTGGCAAAAACAGCTGCTGCCTCCGCTGCTGCCAGATCACAGCAAAGAGGCCGCAAACTTCCAGTAAGGATTCCAGCAGTCACTTCCTGTCTTTGTGGGAAAAGAATTGTGGCGGCACCGTCTCACTGCCAGGTCTCATAATTCTTCCTTTTTGTCAAATCACATCAAAGAATTTTTCATTTTCTTTTAGACGTGCTGTTTTACAAGTTTCAGTTGGGGCTCAGTGTAGAGCAGAAGTTAAACATGCTGAACGATAAGTAGTTTTTACTCCGATTTTGCGATTTGAAAGAGTTTAAAATCCAAGTTTTTTTAACCAACTATAAAAAAGTGAACTGCTAAAAGAAAAACTTGAGTCTGGTTTACCAGTAACCTTTTTTCAAACAGCTAATTCGAATAAAAGAACCCTGGAGCTCCTCAACAATGAGTAACTTTGATCACTTTTTCTAAAAAAAACTTAAAATAATCATTTGGATCACAACTACAGTTTTGGTCAGGAAAATTACAGTCAGATATTTTTCGGAAATTATCCACCCATCAACCATTTTCCCTTTGTTGGCACCGATTGGCTAACCGCAGGTTGAAAAAGCTTTGATTTGATTGATTTTAATTTAATTTAACACTTTCTCTTATTCTCTCTGTTGCAATCAATTCTGTCTTTTTTGTTCTTTTTTCATCTCGGCGGCACTAAGAGCTCTTATGATCAGCCGTGTAGAGGGGGGATCCTACAGAAGTAGTGCCATTGGAGCAGCACCCCGACTTTTTCACAGCGTCTTCGCTCATGGCTAAACACAGAGGGGGTGAAGACTGCATCAAAGATAAAGGACCCTGACTATCGTTCCCAACTCGAAAAGGTCCCCACTGTTTCTTCAGATAAGGAGCCCTCGTTTTTTTTTCCACAATCAAATGGCCAGGCTAGGATTCCTCACATTCCTGACACTGAAAAGAGTTGAGTGAAATGTCTGCGTCGGGGTGGACGCTCTGTTATACAAATTGCAGCAGGCATGGTCTTTGCAGTGGTGGACACGAATGCAAACATTTTTTTTTAAAAGGTGGTTGTTGTCGATGCGCCCCTTCCTCTCTGCAAGGAAAGCTCGCCTTCCTGCCGCGGGAAGCTCAGAGATGTAAATTGGGTTGACATGCAGCAGGTTGCTCCCCTCTTGTTTGTTTTAGGGAGTAAAAACCTCAGCGGGGCGTCTTTTCTCTACCTGTCTGACGGCTTTTGACGAGAGGGCCTGTTTTCCCAGTGCGTCCCCCGGGCTCCTGTTTAGAGCTCAACCTCCTAAACACACATGCACACACACACACACACACAGCTTTTCTTTGGTCGTCCCCACCACTAAAGGATAATGCCTTCAGCTTCTTCTATTTTTTCCCTCGACATTGTCAGTTCATTAATGATTCCTTTCACAACTCGTGTGTGTGTGTGTGTGGCCCCTATAAAGCCAACCTGACTCCTGCAGAGAAACCAGACAGGCTTAAATCAGGACTTAGACCCTGTATGTCACACAGCCAGCAGCCCCTTCATAACAATCACTAAGTCCCCCCCCAGCAGGCCCACTAGTCTGCCCATCTCACAAAGTAGTTGCAGCTCAAACTGCAATGATTATCGTGATTTGCATTTGAATCTTTGTGATTTTTATTTTTACATGAGGTTTAAAGGATCATTCTCATTAGGTTACACTCTGGCTCCTATTCTTTATAGTTTACCATCGTGTGTTCCTGTTACAATTACATTATAAATTAATTAAATAATAGTATTACTTATATATTTTCCAGTAGACTGTCTTGTCTTCATCAGGGTGCTATTTGGTTCTTAGTCCATCAATTAGCCACGAGACCTATGATTATAATGTTGTGTATACCTAGTGTTTATGGTGATTTATAAGTTAAGTAATTCAATATGATATTTTATCATCTTACAACCAGACTGTATATAAGAAGTGGACGTAGTCATTGTGACATCACCCATTGGTTTGTAGACTGCCGTTTTGAAGCATCCATTTTAGCCATCACCATCTTAGATTACGGCCAGCGCCATTGTTTCGCAGCCAATGAACGGAAGTTACCATATTTGGAATGCAGAGGAGTGACGTAGTTTTTCTTTTTGACACTAAGTGGACAGACCCAGTCACCATTGTATAACTACATTTAATTGGTTACAATCCTCGTCTTTGGATTGGCCGGATATCAATCTGATAATTTGTATAAACATGGGACAGAGTTCATGATTTGTTAAAAAATGTTACAAAGGTAGTGGTTAGTACAAACAAGACATGATGTGAAGATATGACAGTTAATGATTTCCTAAACATTTTTTGAAGTGATCATTTGTCCAAAAATATAACAGGTGTGATTTTGAACAAAATACACAATCATTGTTAATAATTATTGTGAGGAATAATTAACATTGACATGTGATCAGACAGTCTCTTCACATATAATAATATTATTATTATTATTATTATTATTATTAAAAGGTGATCTGTGCAACTTTGTTATTCAGGAAGTTTGTATCAAACAAGTAGCCCTGCATACTACTCAGTACCCTTGAAGTAGCTCTCAGTTTCAAAAAGGTTGGTGACCCCTGCTCTAAATGGACCATAATCTACTAAATGAACATCATTCTGTACTTAAAACTAGATATTGAAATCATAAAGTCATGTTTACAATGTTTACTGAGGTAATAAATGAAGTGAGAAGTAGGTTAATTTTCTCATAGACTTCTATACAATCAGACTTCTTTTAGCAACCAGAGTTGTCGCCCTCTGCTGGTCAGTAGAGAGAATGCAAGTTTTAAGACACTTCCGCATTGGCTTCACTCGGCAGAATCGGAGGTTGCCGCCTGATTTCAATGGAATGATATCATGATAAAATCATATGTTGAGATATCGTGATGCACATCTCCATCGTCTAAATTGATAATAAGCACATAACTACAATTTCTCAAACTCTGAATAGATACAAATTCTCCTCAGAGTAATATTGTGATAATAAAGTAGTAGTTTAATGCAAGTAATTCACTTTGGTACGCAATGTTACCTTCAGAAGCAACCGAATCAGTTTGGTGGTCTATTGTAGTGTTTAGTAATAGTAATGGTTGCGAATGAACAATCTCAGATCACACGTTTAACAGAGCACCCTCAGTTAGTTAATGAAAATTCATAATGGCTAGAACTTTCCAAAGTCCGTAAAATATCAAGTGTTTTTTCTTTGCTAATCATTGACTGTTTTGCCACTATAACAATCTTGACTTAACTCGCCTTTCTGACCTGGTTCTTCCTGCTCTTGCTTTCTTTCTCTCTGTCCTCTGTCCCTTTTCCCTCCCTCTTTGCACTGACAATCACACACAAACATATCGCATTCAGCTAGATAAATAAAAGACTCATAATCAACAACAGATCAAGTATAACTCCTGGACACTGTATTTATAGATCAGAAAATAATAATAATTGGCCTAAATATTACTAATAATTATTAGTGTATATTCAGGGTGTTGAAAAAGAGTGTAAAATAACCAATGGAGCAGACAGCATTTAGTGGACTGCCAATTACTTCTTAATTTCAAGGATAACTACAAGAAGAACACTCCTGGTTGAAAAGTCCCATGTTTGACCCATCCATCATCCACCCCTACCTCCTCCCTATAGCTTTCGTATAGTCTTTGATCAAAACATCTGTCTGTCGAACCCGGGAGCTCATGTATCCGCCGATACAACAGATCCAAATTCTTTGAGTTGTTGCAATGCGCTGTTAAGAGGTCGCAGCCATTTCACATATTTCTTTGAGATCCGACTGCTTACAACATAATCCTCATACAGTGTGGCGTCACTACATTTTCCCACCGATTCAGGGTAGATAACTTTAATAGCGACACGGGCCAGTTCACACCCTATTATGTTCTTGCGGAGTGCATCGCCAACGCTCTGAGGACGCGCTCTGCGCGCTGGCTATGACTCAGCCAATCGGCTATGACTGTAGAGCCTGCTTCAGGCCAAACCCAGGTATTCAACATTGCTGGACCCAGACAAGCCATTAGAGAGGATGGTCAGATCAGAAACATTGCGCCGCATGCTCACTGACAGATGCAGTAATTTTGACAGATTACACTCTCATGCCTCCATCCTGTAATCACACGCGGCCTCATAAAAGCCAGCGACCTACCAATTTGAGAATCCCTGCTGTTTTTGCGCTGTGATACAGCTCGTTCGCATGGTGCTATTACCGGCTTTAAGATCCCTGCGCAGATGTCAGGTCCGTTTTATGGAAGCCCAGCTTTTATTTTTCTTTCACATTTTGGTGTTTGTTTTTGACTTTCTGAGCAGATTGTAATCATCTTGTTTGAAGAATGTTCGAGGGTAAGGGGTTATGAATTGAGGATCTGTTTTTAGTTAGAGTGGCCCGTTCTGTGATGGAGACATCATTATTTAGTTATGAATGAACAGGCTCCTATCCCTTTGGCTTGAATGGGTTTCTTTTTGTGTTGCATGTGCTAAGCTCCTTGGTTTTAGTGGTAAGGGGAAAATGAGGGGTCACTACCCCACACAGACACAAACTCAGCCTCATCACAGACTCCCCATTGGCCTGGGCTTAGTCATGAGACCCTGGCAATGAGAAAGCTCTCACCCAATAAGGTGCCCTGTGGGGAAAGCCCTGGTCCAATAAGAAGGCCCACCTGGGGTAAGGCTGGGGGATTACCAGCCTGAGCCTGCGGATTGAGCTCCGGGGCGAGGGAGGGGGGGCACGAGTCACAGCGCGGGGGCTACTCTGTCGCCAAGGCTGGCGGCCTCCTTTAAATGGTTGCTACGGAGCAGGTATCAAACGTGCGAGAGTCGCACACAGTCACGGTCATGGAGGGTATTAAGTGGCAACAAAGAGACAGTTATTCTGCAATAATGCGCCCTGCTGAGTGCAAGTTATTCTCCAATAATCAAGAGGCGAGGAGCAGGCAGGACGGAGCTGTGATCACAAGAGCATGGTGCTGCATGGAGCTTGACTCGCGCACGCACGCACGCATGCACACACACACACACACACACACACACACACACACACACACACACACACACACACACACACACACACACACACACACACACACACACCTACACACACACACACAGAGGTCACACCACATCAACCCAGGCACACAAACTTTATTTATCACTTGTACATATCCCCAGTCCCACACTCACTAACCCAGACCGGCTTTGTCAGTGTATATTCCAAGTTACCACAATTTTGTTGAAAATGTCGCTGAAAACCAATCAAGACAGCAATGATAATATTAGTAACTACAAGGCACCTGCAGATCTCAGCCAAGGCCAACCCACTCCAAAATGTAACAGGGTCTTCCTTGACCCATGCTTCAACCTTCCACCAAATTTCATGGAAATCAGGCCAGTAGTTTGTCAGTAATCTTGCAGACAGAAAGACAAACAATTCAAACTAAAAACATAACCTCCTTGTTGGTATAGTGATAATATGGTGATATAATTACGCCATATAAATGAGTATATAATGTTATTTATATTTTACAAGTATTTGAGCAAATGTGTCCAGGATTCCGCCCAGTGTATGGTCAGATGGCTCCAGTCGTCTGTCAACCTCAACAATTAAAACATGTAATTATGACATATTCGAGATTTGGAGGATTTGACAGTTCAGTGTAAACGGTGAGATTATATGCATTAATGTGATAAAGTTTCTTGGTTTGTCAATAATTTATTAATATTAATTAACAGTTTCTCATTTGATTTTCCATAGAATGTTTTAGGAGATTAGGGAATTGCCCAGGTCTACAATTTTCTATAATGTCAAAAATAAATTGTGGAATCAAGTTGGTGAAAGGTGCACAAATAGGTAATTTCCAACCTACAGTGTATGTATGACACTAGATAGACACTAGATAGATTGATAGCTAGATAGCAGTCAGGCATGTATTCAGTGGGTGTCTGGGGTCTGCCAGGTTTAGTCCCATGTCACCGATTCCATTTGTGATCTTCAAGGAGAGGATCTAAAGGCACAGCCAGTGGGAGGTCAGTGTTCGTTTTTGGGAACCTCAAAGTTCCTCCATACTCTTTGCAGACGATGTGGTTCTGTTGGCTCGATCAGTCCGCGACCTTCAATACTCACTGGGGTGTGTTTGTATTCAGGATGAGAGTCTGTATCTACAAGGTCGAAATGGCAAATTGTGTCGTCCAGCTTAGAAGCGAGTTTCTGCTCCAACTGAGCGAGTTCAAGTATCTCGGGGTCTTGTTCATGAGTAAGGCTAAGATTTGATGGACAAGCGGATTTGTGAGTTGTCAGCACTAATAGGGGCGTCGTACAGGTCAGATGTGGTGTACAGCCACCAGTCGATCTAGGTATGGTAGGAGACCCCTGGGTAGACCCAGAATAAGATGGAAGGATATATCTAGTCTTGCTTGGGAAAGCTTCTGGATCCCCCATTATGAGCTACCTTGCGTAGATAGATGTAACATGCGGGATCAGGGGACATACCATGCCTTAATTATATTCCTCACAGTAAATGTGTGTACATTCTTTTTAGGTACTGTGTGATACTAAATGCATTCGAAGTGGCTTCACTAGATGTGTTTTTTTTTTTTTAAAGCAGAGCACGGAGCTTGTCAGAACATTCCTGTGCTGTAGTCACTCACAACAATCTCCACATTTTAGCTAAAGTTAAAGGTAATTGATTTAACCAATTAAATCAGTAACTGTTTGTGAATTCTTTATAGGCTGCGAGAGTCAGTAGCATTTCCATTCAGTGTTGTTTTTCCCATCCATCCAAAGATGCACTGTATGGTTTCCTCTATAGATCAGCATTGACAAAATATCTTCTAAACAAGTTTGTGTTGGATTTCGAATCAAACCAAATTTCTTTTTAGTTTAGAGCTCATGATTTATAGTTAGTTTCATATTTATTCAGTGTGGCTTTGTGGCACAAAGGCAGTAAAACTGCCTGTGCCAAAGCACACTGACTGTAATCCTGTGGGCTTAATAATTGTTGGAATGCTGTTAAGCATTCCAACTATTGTTATCCTGTTTCTTTTTATTGTTGGAATGCTTTTAAGCATTCCAAGTATTGTTATCCAAATCTTTATTGTTGGAATGCTGTTAAGCATTCCAAGTATTGTTATCCAAATCTTTATTGTTGGAATGCTGTTAAGCATTCCAACTATTGTTATCCTGTTTCTCTTTATTCCACTATTTCTTCCGTACGTATTTTGGCACTTATCTCTTTTTTTTTAATCGGATGTCAATGGAGAACATTTTCAAATCCTCTTAAACTTCTTCAACTTTCAAATCCTTCAACTTCCTCATACTTTCAGCTACAGACACCATTTCAACTTTAACATGTTGAAAAAACCCTGATCTATTGCCGCATAATTCAGCTTTTTGATATCTTTTTAACTTTTTGAACTGTCCCATTTTAACTTTTATGATTTTTTTCAGTCCTTTTCTGCCTTTATAATGGGTGTGTATTGCGCAGCTTAGAGTGCGTGATGTCACAGCTAGAGTGAAGAGCAGCTTCAGATTCTTGTGAAAAAGATATTTGTCTTTTGCCTTTGCCTCCACAATTTTCACTCTTCATATATATTTTTTAGATGTTGAAGGAGCTAATCATGTTGTTGTTCTACACAAGTGACTGTGGAATCCCACAGATTTACACATTTGCAGAAAATCCCTTAATTGAGAGGAAAAACCAACTTTCTGCTCCATAGAGATCAATGTTAAATCTGACCACTCATTTCTCAAAGAAAGCAGACGGTACCAGTTTTGTATATTGCGCTGGAGCTCACATTTTTAACACCACAAACATAAAAAACACATCAGCGCGTTCGGCAGAGTCTTATCTTTCTCACGATATCCATATTTTATTGATTAGTCTCATGGTTTTGGTATAAAGGGCATATGTTCGACAGGTAGTTTTGTTTAAAATCGCTTAATCAGTCTGCTTCTAACACCAGGTGCGTCCTCACCATGGCAACCAGTTACACGCAAGCAGGCACGCTCTCCCTCTACACACACACACGACTTTGAGATATTCAGTCAAAGGCATTTTTAGACCTCCTGTCTGTCTGTCTGTCTGTCTGTCTCTCTGTCTCACTCACTCAATACATATAACTGTCTGTCTGCCTATCTCACTCACTCACTCAGTACATATAACTGTCTGTCTGCCTGTCTCACTCACTCACTCAGTACATAAAACTGTCTGTCTGCCTGTCTCACTCAGTCAGTACATATAACTGTCTGTCTGCCTGTTACACACACGCACGCAGGCTCTCTCTGTCTGTCTCTCTACACACACTGTCTCTCTCTCTGTCTGTCTCTCGGTCTGCCTGTCTCACTCACTCTGTCTCACCCCCCTCCCTCCCATTTCAAAATTAAAGCCCCACAGAGTGAATCCTAACTGGAATACTTGTGATGAAGCCTGCCATTTAATAACCTTTGTGTTTGTGTCAAACATTATGAATATGTCTCCTCTCCCCCTCTCTCACCCACCCAGTCCCACCCTTTCAAAATAAAAGCCCCATAGATTAACATGAAGCTCAGAATGAGGTTCGTACAGAAATTTCCATTTCCAAAGGCTTCTCAAACAAAGATGTATATGTCCAGTACAGAAATGACAGGAGCCATTTGTGGACTGTCAATCCAAGAGTATGAATCTAAAATGCAGAAAAGAGAGTAGCACTATCTCAATTGAACCTGAACAACACTACCGGTAACATCAGCGTGTGTGTATATTGCGACGTCTTCGGGCAGTAGAAGCCACACTGTCAAAATTTCTTGCGAAATATTCTAGTTCTCATTATTATCTACCCAAGATCTTCATTGTCAGTGTTTTGGTAAATAAAAAAAAAAGACTGAATAGTTTAATGAAATCTTAAGTAAAGAGGTACAAATTAAACACGAAAGTATGGTTTACATTTGTACTACCTTGTGATTAGTGTTAATTGTTAGAAGTAGCCAAACTAGAGAAACAGTGTTCTCCATTAAATAATTGTCACATTTATTTTTTCGTTCATGTATGTATTCACATGTATGCATATGTGGTTCCCGGATGTGTCATGTGAATTATCATATCCCACATGTGAAAACACAGATTTCACATGTTCATTTCTCCTCTCTTTTCACCATCCTCTTCCCCTCCCTCCCCCACCAGGTCGGAGTGTGTTTCTAGTCTGGGCTCAGAGTTTCGTCGCGGGGCCGGTGTGTTGGACATGGTGTTTGAGTCTCCGTTCCAGCTCTTCACCTGCGGCTATGATACCTTCATCCGACTGTGGGACCTCCGACTCAGCCCACGGTACGCCACCATGGTGATTTCTATGGGGTCAGATCAGTCTCAATAATTGCAAATGCACACAGAAAGACTCACAAATGCAAACAGAAAGATTCACAAATGCGCACAGAACAATTCACAAATATATTCGATTTACAAATGCACACAGATGGATTTACAAATATATTCGATTTACAAATGCACGCAGAACAATTCACAAATACATTCCAATGCACACATAAATAAATTCGTATTCGTATAAATTTGTGAATTGTTCTGCGTGCATTTGTAAATCGAATATATTTGTAAATCCTTCTGTGTGCATTTGTAAATCGAATATATTTGTGAATTGTTCTGTGCGCATTTCTGAATCTTTCTGTGTGCATTTGCAATTATTGAGACTGATCGGAACCCCATAGATTTCAGTCTCCCTGAGACCTTGTAGGATCTGATAGTGACACCTACAGTGCTTCAGACCTTTACCACACCATGCTTGACACCAAATCTACCACTGAGGACACTTATTATGGGAATTCACGGTCTTAGCACTAAACACTTGGAGAATTTACATCCTACCACAGCTACGAACATTATTTGTGAAATAGAAAATGTAACATTTTCTGAAAAACACAGTAAATGGGTTCAAATGTCCACAAATGTTAGCTTATGAGATGTTTGGAATTGCAGTTTAAGTTGAAGCACTTAAAGTATATGAAGTGTCAGATGAAGTGTAAGCATTTAAAAGGGGTTGAGGTGTAATATAAAGTGTAATCACTGAAAGTATTTGAAATGTTAGTTTCCACTTTAAGTCCAGTAGGCAGTTTGACGAGTAAGCACTGAAAGTTTTATTAATATGAACCTACAATTGAATTTCAACTTTTCATGAAAGAAAATAAAGTTGTTTTTATAGTTCTTAGAAATATCTTTCCATCATAAATAGAAGTTTGGCTTGTCCAGCTCTTTAAGCTGTTTAGACACATTTTCGCCTCTTCCTCCGGCACCACCACGTAGCATGAAGAGTAGGCGGCGGTATGCACCTTTGCTTTGTATTCCACCAGCACCACCTTCTTATATAATATTAACAGGAAAATGCATAGATTTCTATCAACAAGGTAACGTAAACTCATTGCCTTTACTGTATGAGGACCGATCATAACTGTTGTGCATAGTCAAACCTAAAAGGCCCATTCTGATCCAGGAGAAATCCGGTGATTTTAGCTGAAAGCGGTATTTCTAAACCCACAATGCAGGTAACTTAAACTACAAATGCTTATCATTACTCATCTTTGTGACTAATTAGTCAAATGTTAGGGCAGCCCTAATACAAGTATTTATGATTAATAATCATTTTGACCTTATTCAAACCCACAATGCCATGGTGAAAATTTAACTTGGGTCTCAAGTCCGTCCATCAGATTTATCTTGGGTCTAAATCTTGAGCGATCCAGTCAGCTGGCCAATCTTACAGTATATTTATGCACACAAAGTTTGGTTACTTTATGCAAACATGTGCAATCATGAAATGTGAAATCCGCCATAGTTCCCTAATTATTGTCCTATTGTCAGGATGGAACAGCTTCAGAAATAACATTCATGGTGTAAAACTCATTCCGAGTTCTAAGGTTTTATCTCCAACAGTGTCAGCACGGGGAGCCAACATTCAGTCCCCCCTGTGGTATCCATATTAATGCAGCAGCCCTCACTTCGGTATATGCCGGCAACATGACTGGGGAGGGCAGCATTTATATTGGACAGCAGGGGTTAGAGGGGTTTCAGGTTGGATTTGGGGAGGGGGGATCAGTCAAGTGAGACAAATCAGATCTGATTGGCAGATCGCTCTGGGGACTTCGCAAGGGGCTGGGTTGGGGTGAAGGTTGGCAGAGGGGGGTCCCTCTTTAGATATCAATAATTCATGCGCCCAAACCAAACTGGCCTCAAAAAGGCTCCCAGGGTCAGCCAGGAGGTTCAGGTTGTCTGGAAGTTTGGGGCTCAACACCAAAGAGAAATGCACTGTGACAGATACAAAACAAATGGTTCCCATGGTGATTAATAAATCTAATGAATGATTGTTGTCCTCTCCTCTATTTAAACAAGTAACATATAGTTAGATAAAATTACAATATATGTGATTTTATATTGTTATATCTATGTATAGACAGAGCGCATTTTCTTTCTATAGATAAACTAACCAGACTGGGAGGTTTGTCTTTGGTTCGTCCTGCAAATGAAATACCTTAATCACATCAATAGAAAGATATTATTGACATAAATCAGTCCATGGTATAAATATTGACACGCAAAAAGAAACATGGATCTGACAGTGAAGACATTTAGATTTTCTCACGTTATATACCCAACCAAAACAGTATATAAAATAGCATAATGGGTTATGGGTGATGAATATCAGATACAGTGTTACGTAATTGATAATTAAAGTTACATTTTCATTAATAACAAGTGGAACACGGCTCAATGAAGATGAGAAGTAACTGTAATGATTTTGTACATTGGACTGAGGTTAGAAAATGGAGCGATATGTTCCAACATAGCTTAGTAAAGCTGGGGAATACTTCATAATTATCATTCATCAACTTTCAGCTCGATAATAATGTGAATATGATGCCGTCGTGTTATCCTTCTACAAATTACTGATGTCCACACAAATGATTCAAGCCATGCTTGAGATTTAGTTTTTCAACATAAAGTTTTGACTCATGCATTGCAGTAGAACACGGTTTATTTGTTTATCAGTTTATTTTATTTGTGATTCTTTCTTCTTTTTTTTGCCATACATCAGATAATTAGCCCAATTTCTCTACAATATTTTTTCCCATTTCACACAGTTTGAGTTAAATATGTGTTTCACCTTCAAGATGCAATGACAATGGTGACCTCCCCATGTTCGTGTGTGTGTGTGTGTGTGTGTGTGTGTGTGTGTGTGTGTGTGTGTGTGTGTGTGTGTGTGTGTGTGTGTGTGTGTGTGTGTGTGTGTGTGTGTGTGTGTGTGTGTGTGTGTGCGTGCGTGTGCGTGCGTGTGCGTGCGTGTGCGTGCGCGTGTGCGTGCGTGTGCGCGTGTGCATGAGAGAGTCCAGACGTCTTTGCTGCCCCATTGTCTACCCCTGGTGTCTCTCCATCACTTATTGATGAGGCTGCACTAATGGAGGATCGATGTCTATTGGCAGAAAATACTTATCCCCAAAATACTTCCCCTCTCTTAACCACAGCCACTGCCTGCGCAACCCTGCTTTGCTGCTCACTCGGCCCCCTGCAGCATGTGTGTGTGTCACAGCTTGACCTCCTTGTTAACAACAGTATAGAGTTAAACAGGAATTTCAGCATTGTCTCCAAAGCTCCACAACAAGATACAATTGTTTTAAACTTTTGTTTTCAGTGATCTCAGCTGGAAGATTTTCTAAATGTGAGCCCCCCCCCCCCCCCCCCCCCAAATTCAGACAAATGTTGTCTGACAAATGCCTTAGTTGTGAGTTGAAACCATGACACTTTAAGTTAAATTAGCTGTTATCACTTTATTTCATTTCAGTCAGGAACACTCATTATAGATTTTAACCATTTATTGCAACAAATGAAATACAGTTAAACTTGGCGATAATGGCTCCGCTCTTTGAATGCTCCCCGGATTAGCCAGCGGCTACTGAGCTAAGGCCGGGAGCACGAGCATTAACCCCCCTGGGTTTACAGGACAGGGGTACATTTTTTAAATACATTTCAACCATTTGCCAGAAGATGAACTAACAAAGAGGTGGAGGCTGGGGCGGAGGAGGCGAAGCTTCACCAGCAGTGTGGTCTGTAGCAGCGTAGATGTAGAATGAATCAGTGAGAAGGAAGCCATATTTAAATAAACCTCCGTGAAGTGAGAGTGGGCTGTGATTGGTGCGTGGACGATTGGAAGCTATGATTCAGTCGGCTGGCTGTCAGCTGGTTACAGCTGGGGCGTATAACTTCCGTGTCCTGCATGAACTTAAATTAGCTTCATTAATTAATAATTTTCCTGTAATTCCATAATAACTCTAACAATGGTCAAAGATCGTCTGTGGGAGTGAGGTGTCTGTATCTGTACCGAGGGAGAGTTGGATAATGTAGTAGTGACCTCTGTAGCCTCTTCTGTCGCCTTTGTTGCTCAATATAGTCGAAGAGTAAGTGTACATATACACTCTGTTTTTTCCTGTTTACGAAATAACTCTGAAAATGGAGTTTCAGAAAATCTTTACACCTGGCCGGAGTTTTACAAAGGCTCCGTTTTCAGTGACTTAAAAGGCCATTTGGGTTTAAGCCAAAACCTATCGAAAAGCTGCGTTTACAAAAACACAATCGTGTACATTTGGATAAGTCCCTAGTTTCCAAAAAAGGTGTAATGAATGAATATTTACTTGGCTTTAAATGGATCAGTTCAATCATGTAAATTTCTCTGAAATCGACTGCCTAAAAACAAAACACAATAAATTCAAAGAACTATTTCTATTTTCCCTTCCCTTCAACGGATTTCAAATTAAATCTGTTGACCTCATTTAAGTTCATCTTCATTTGTCCAATACATTTAATTTCTTTATTTATGTGATGAAAAAAAAGTTCAATATTTAAATTATAAAAAGGAGTAGGATTATAATCACTGTTATAAAGCGTTTTCTCACTCTCTCCCTAAACACATCCGAGACTGCACCGATCTTTCCATGTTGAAATCACAAATCAAAACTCACCTTTTCAGAACTGCTTTTAATGTGTGACGGATGTTGTGTGTTCTGTTTTTAGTGTATAGCTTTTTTATGATGATTTTAATGTTTGTAAAGTGTCTGAGAAATTTGAATAGCACTTTATAAATAAAATATATTATTATTATTATTTTGATTATATAACGACTCAAAAAAAATGGACAATGTTTTGTGTGTTGTTTTTGCATAGATTTAATGACCTATAACTTATAAACACATTCTAAATCATTGTATCAGTGATAATAGTGTATTACAACAACTCTACGATATTTTAATCTGCAAAAATGCCTCAATCCTCTGGACACAAATTTTAAAAAAGTAAAACATAACTTTATCTTTAGTATGTCTACAAGAAGTCCAGACTCATACATTATCTCTGCAAGTTGAAACCCTTTGAGAATCGGACATTATGTGGCGCTTCGTCTCAACACGTGTGTGTGAATGCTCCCATCCTTCCCAAACAGGAAGTGTGTGATGGAGTGGGAGGAGCCCGATGACAGCGCGCTCTACTGTATCCAGACGGACGGGAATCACATGATAGCCAGCGGCTCCTCGTACTACGGCGTTGTGCGACTCTGGGACAAACGGCAGACCGAATGCCTGCAGGTATGTGGGCTACATTACCTTCTCAATGTGTGAATTGGCTACAGTACCATGCTTTTAAAGACCAGTTTAAAACAACATTATATGAAGTGAATGCCAGATGTTAAACAATAAACTTAAAACTGTTATGATGTAATTTCATGATCTGTTTTGTGTGCAGTTCTTCCACCTGAGCTCACGCCCGGTGAGCAGCCCAGTGTACTGCCTGAGGTTTAGCAGCTCTCACCTGCACGCAGCCCTGGCCACCTCCCTGCACTCACTGGACTTCAGACAGAATCCCATCCACATCAGATGATACACACACACGCACACACACACACTGTTCAAATGAATCTGTTCAATAAAGCTGTCTATTTTCACACAAAAAAGAAAGGAACTGCTTATTCTGAGCCAGCAACGTATTTTCCATGATTTTGGTTTTGGAAGAACTGAGTTTTTTCTCCATGTCACAGTGATATAATATTCCATAAAGTGGGTGGACTTATAAGAGAGAAGAATGGTCAAAGGGGCCAAGATATCCTGACTTTTAGTCCCTGGTGCTCTTTTAGACTCCAAGAACCCTTACTACTACATTTCCTATCATGCAACCGTATAGCATCTGTGATTGGTTAATGCCGGGCTGCAACCTTGGGTTCTGAAAAGTGAAGCTAATAAGGAAGTCCCTTGAATCTGCATTCTTTCTAATTGTGATCAACTAACTATTACCACTTTCGTGGTTCATCCCAGAAAGTAGAGAACATGATGAACGCAGGTTCATCACAATTTTGTTTGTGTCTATATATATGTGTATATATATATATATACAGTATATATATATATCTCATGGAATATATATGCCAAGGAAAGGCCTGCCTACCAACATGAATTCATAGCTTTTACAAAGCTAAATATGATTGGTTATTATGCTGGTAAGTAAAATCCCCAACAAAAATCTAATTTACACTCTAAAACACGCTAACTTGTGTTACATTAATTAATTTTGAAAAATTTAAATATGTTCCTGAAGTTTTTTATCCATAATTAAGATGATCCACAGACCCTGTAACAGAAAATTAAACAACACAGATTTATTTGTTAGCATTCAAAAACCTCTGCATCAGATAAATATCAATGAGATTTCTGAATCGCAACAATCTGTGTTGATAAACTCAAAAGCGCTGAAAGTAAGCTGGACAGGACTCGTTTGTTGGAGGTGAGTAGCATGCTGGTGCCTGCCGGGGAAGAAGGGCTAATCCGTTAGCTTGAGGCACCGAGAGCACAAATGCTCAACACATAAAAAAAAAAGAAATCACATGCGCACACTGCAGAGCCGGTGAATAAGTCTCGGTGAGGAAAAACACAGCTTGGCCCTTTTCCTCCACAACAATTTTGAGTGACTGCCCCGAAGCTTTTTGAAGGGATTAAGGCACATTAGCCTCTTGACAAAAAAAAAACATTTCATCACTGTGGAAACACACTGTTTCCACAATACATTTGACCCCTGCACCTGAGATCACACACTGGAGGGGGACCCCCTCCAAATCCACACTGTACAATGTTAGGATCCATTTGATGGACGTGGATCAAATCTACGTCATCGCACATCTATGATTATCAAACCACACGTACAGTGCACATGGTGTTTCACACAGGAGAACGGAACAGCTGGAGTGTGGGTGTGGGTGGGCAGTTGAAGGAGTCAGTGGAAAGGAACGAAGGTTCAAACTGCACAGGACTGTGGAGTAGATTTATTTAAAGTAGAGGCAGCAGTTTCATTTCTTGTGATAACAGTAGTGGTTTTTGGCCGTTGCCAAAACAATTGTCTTTCATCAGAATCACCTTTATCCTCCCAAGTATTTGTACCAGGCAACAACCTCCAGTTCTGAAGAGTGTCCTATACTTGCATTCTCTCTACTGACCAGTTGCAAAAAGAAGTCTGGTTGTATGAAAGTCTATGAGAAAATGATCCTACTTCTCACTTGATTTTTTTCCCTCAGTAAACATTGTAATCATGGGTTTATGGTCTCAATCACTAGTTTCAAGTCTTCTTCAGTACAGCATAATGTTCATTCAGTAAATTATGGTCTATTTAGAGTAAAATAGAGCCGAGTATGCTTTGGCAGGGCTAACTTGTGATTGATAGGTCTCCACCGCTACCAGTCATATGTGGCGTCACTACGTCACTCTTCCTCAGTCCAAATATGGTCACTACCATACACTGGTTGCAAAAAAAAAAACTGTTGACGGCCGAAATTGCCAAACTCGTGGCTTCAAAACGGCAGTCCACATACCAATGGGTTACGTCATGATGACTACGTCCACTTCTTATATACAGTCTGTGATTTGTACACATACAAGGAATTCAACTCTGTTTTTTTGCATTGCTCTCATTGGGCCTTATGCAATAACCACTCAACAGATTGGTTCTTAAGTGGCTTGTATGAAAGATTTAGGAGAAAGTTTCGCATTATATCCGACAACAAGTTACTATTTTTCGTGCGTTTTCCTGCAAGTAGCCCACGAGTAAATACATGACCAACAACAAAACAAGAACAGTAGTGCATTCCTGTTATTTGAAATTGCATCAGGACGAATGCAAACAGCAGCAACAAAACTATTTTCTGGGCAATATGGCCGATCTTCACATAAAGAATTCAAAATCAGGGAAATATTGACCATCTTACGTTTACTATGTTTGAGCACCAAGCATCATTGATTTAAACACAGAGTCCGCCTCCTCTCCAGAGATGGGCAGTATTTCTATTACTTGTATTTGAAATACGTATTTCAATTACTTTTGAGTATTTTGTAATTTGTATTTGATAGGGCCGATTAAAAATCTAATGTAATTTGTAACAAAATACTTTAGAGTGGAGTCATTTTGTATTTAAAATACTCAAAATACTTTTTCCACGAATCAAAAAACAGTTCACGAGTTCAGTCTTCAGATCTTCAAGTTCAGCTGATTGTCTGTCAAGTTAAATATTGTATCTGAGTGTGACAGATGTCAACTAGCTTGATGTATAATGTACTGTATGTCTGGGTCTGGCTACATAGCCTATTGTATATGCATGGTGATGGTTATAATATCAAGCTAGCGAGCGATGCTAACATGCTAATGACGCTAGCATGCTGTCTAGGCTAGTGTATAGCCAGTGTTTAGCAAGTTAACTTATCAGTGGAGTAGCTAGCTATAGGAAGAGGGAGATTGGGAGCTTGTATGTCATATGTGATGAATATTTTCTTGTTGATACAAAGCCAAAGTTTATGGGCTGTTAAGTGACTTAACAGCCCATAAACTTTGTTAACATTAATATATATAACTTTGTTATATAATATTATATAATATATATATAATATAACTTTGTTAACATTAATATATATATATAAACAAGTTGTTGTCTTTCAATAGCTTTGCTTAGTTACACTGACATTCTGTGACTGTTCTTCCTGTTTGTGGGGTTCACCAGAGCTTTGTGTACATTATATAAACCTGAATGCTCTGCTATACCACATTGTGAGAAAACAGAAAATCCAGAAAAAAGTATTTCCTATATTTTAAATACAAAATACTTGTATTTTGTTACATTTTCTGGCACCAGTATTTTGTTGTAATACATTTATTTGGGGGTATTTTGTATTTTGTATCAAAATACATTTTGATGTATTTTTGCCCATCTCTGCTCCTCTCGTCCCACCGGAGTCCTGCGCACTCCTGCGGTCCGCCGGTCGAGTGTAGCTTGATCCAGGACGCCACAATGGAGTCAGTCACCGACCTCACGTTGCTAGGCTTGCCTGAGTATTCCAGCGACCGGACATCACGAAGAAGCAGACTGGGTGGTGGAGTAGCCTCCTAGCTGGGTTAGCTTGGTTTCCATCTCGGCTCTCCTCCCTCTCGACCCCGCTTTCATTGGCGTTTGGTTCGGTAGCTCTGGCCGGGTGGTTATCGTCTCAAGGGCCGCTCCCCATGAATGTATCCGGTCTCCACGCTTCTTTTTCCGATGTTGCTGAGTGTATTCTGTCATGTGCCATTAGTGCTCCAGCAGTAAAGACACAAAATAGCAAAATTCATAGAGCTGCCAGCCACAGCATGTAGGACCTACATGCGCCGCAGTTGCAATTTATTCAAAATAAACCACTGGTTTCATAGGAACGATCTTTCTTGGTCCCATCCACCGCCAATCCTGCCCGCCCTGTGTGGACCTTTGCCGTCTTTATACATCGTGGTTCATGATTACGTTGATAACATACGAAATGATTTCGTGGGATATCTTCGAATTACAGCTCATCATTGTAGGTATAGCTATGAACGCTTAATGGGAACGGCCTGTACAATTTTCTTGTATTTTGGAATTTTCTCTCAGATTACGAACACAATTCGCGAGTGATCCAGGCCTGTCATAGGAGTCATGTGCCATTAGCCTGCTGTTTTCCAAGTTTGTCTCTAATGGATTGTATATTTCATTACTTTAAAGCAATTTTGAGTTTAAAAAAACCTTTATTATTTACAGTTCATAATTATCCTGTTTGGCTTTTGAATAATCGGCTAATATAATTCTAAATGTATTTATGTAGCCTTACAAGATCACCATTAATTTACTATTATTGGTGCGATTATTATTATTTATATTATTATAGTATAACACTACAATATCCATATAATCATCTTAAATTACTTCTCTTACTGTAGTTTGATGTAGCTCACTGGTTTTCATGTCCAACAAGGGATTATTAGCATAATTTCATCTGAGCTCACTTTGACCTTCAAATAAATTGGTTTAGGTCATCTGGATAAAATTGTTGTTTGTTTCCATCCTGTCGACCCGTTGGAGCAATCGTCATGTTCCCAGATTTTAGAGAGTGAAATGGGACAATAATTGATAAAACCTGATGAAATAATGGACAAAACTCTGAAAATAAGACTGAAGTTGTAGAAACAAGACCCTTCAAGCCTTCACATAGAAGGTGTGAGAGTGTTTGAAACATACAGTAGAACTCTAATAGGGCAATGTATGAGTTTGTGCTTATGTCCGGGGTTGTCCACACACTGTGAGTCTGGGCTGGCCATTAATGGCATATATTAGATCATGTCGTCCATTAGCTAATATGCCAGGGCCACATAAGAGGAGTGGCCAGGGTGCGTACAGACATTGCACACCCATGCAGGAGATGTGACCCCCAGGGACTCCCGACACTTGAATTAATCATAGAGGGCGGGGACGAGGGCCGTCTCCACAACAACACGCTACACGCCAGATTTTCTTGGTGGAGGATTTTGTCAAACATGATCAGTAATTAGTACTTTAGCCAGGGCCAGTAATATGAGGGAAAACAACGCCTACTGTCTAATAAAGCTTATAATAGCAGCAGTAACGGTAGTGGTGTGGCCGTACTGCAGTCATTGAATTATTTGTAACATTTGATACAGTAAAGAATGTTAAAAATACAGCAGTGGTACTGGTGTCCTATTGGTCATTGCTATGTCCCTGGTTCAGATCTCTCTCACCTCTCAAGCACTTTTGCACTTAGCACTTCAATCTGCCTTGTTCAATCTGCCTTGTCAAATGTATCTTATTGTATGTTTTATGATGGTTTTATGATGTTTCTGTTAGGTTTTTTAGCGAAAGGACCAGACTGTAGCACTGTGCTCATCCATCCATTCATCCAACCAACAAACCAACAACAAACAAACCAACCCACTGGTTGGAAGGAAATCTTCTTGGCCATCTACATAAAAGGTAAAACAGGCTTGTGAAGTATACAACAAAAAAAACATGATTTATTCTGACAGAGAAATGTGGCAGGATTGCTTTCCCACACACTGACTTGGGTTAGGTTTAGGCTACTTGGTTAAGGTTAGAAAAAAAGATAATGGTTTATCTTCAAATAAAAACATAACTTAATTCAACATAAAATGTTGGTTTCATGTGGTACGTGAACATTGCTTTCCTGGGGGAAAGTACCTTCGACCCGCCCAAAATATATTGTCTTACTTGTTGTACTCATAATCATACCACGTTACTACCAATAACAGCCGCTTGTCACTTGTCCTGACCTAATGCAGAAAATAAAAAATCGACATTCAATGCATCTGTGGCTTGTAGAAACATACAATGCCAACACTTTTTTCCTTGCAACTTGGCAGCCGAAGTGCAACCAGTAAGAGAAAACTTCATTTAAAATCCCACTGACATTTGTAGTTACGCAAATACCAAGACAAATTCTGCCTTCCTCTTTTACAAAACCATTCCAATATTGTTGTTTATTCAATATTTTTGTCTTACCTGCCTTTACCGACTATCATTTGCCTTTAAGCTACGGACCAAATGGACAAAACTATGTTACAATTATGAAAATGACCATGCTACCACTTAAATCTCAGCTTCTAGAATATGTATATCTACCTTCTGTAGTAGATGTTTGGGTCCAGTGGATGAACGGCCTGGCATTGAGCGGTGTGTTTTCTTGTCTGCACATGTCTTTCCTCCTCTGTAGTGTCACTCAAGGTTTTGGAGCTTAGACTGCCGCCTTGCCCTCTCATCCCTGATACCTGTGTGTCAGGTGACATCATCCATTTCAGAAGGTGCTGCTACATCATGAGGCACAAAGCTGCTGTCGAGCATCGGCCCCATAAAAAAACATGCCACACAGTTCACACTTCAAACGAATCTTTGTTTTTTTAAAGCAGCTGCATCTGCTCCACCTGTTTTTAGTTTCTCTCTTTCATAGAATATTGTCAAGCACATAATGCTAACCTTTGACCTCCTTCGTTTTAGTTGAGTGTCAGCCATAAGTCTAAAATATAATTGCTGTGTAATTAATGTGTCAGTTTCTGATTGGTCCTTACACTGCAGAATATTATAATTATACTGAGAATCTGCAGAAATGTCCAATATTCCTGTGAATCTAGCCTACTAGGTCGACTCAAACATATACATGGGCCCAAGAAAGTGTACAAACAATTCAACCACCCACTGATCCACCTATTGAGGCTGCTGCTACCGTTGTGGTCCTTGATTATTTTTTTGTAAGCAATCGAGGAAATGCTACCCACGGAGCAGGGACCTTTTGGCTGGCTCAATAACTGAATTTAGGCCCTGGCTCTTCTGATTCACATCATGAAGGTCAGGTAAAAGAAGTTCCATGCTCCCCGGGAAGGTTCCTGCAGTGGAAATAATCTGGTAGATACTGGATCAGAGATCCACAAAAACAGCATCAATTGGAAAAGGAAACACCTTGGGAAAACAAATTGCCATGTCCATACCTCCTACAGCAGCGGAATGCTTTCACTTGAGAATTTTTTTTTTCCGGAATTAACAAAAGTTTTCATGCAAAAATTACTTTGCCAGGAGGAGAGCGGATGGCTCCAGGGGAAGACCTTCAGTTAGCCAATATAGCACTTTAGCCCGCTCCAACCTGTGTAACAGCAGCAAGGGTTAGGGTTAGAAAGTTTGCTGATCCGGCAGGGAGTTTGGTCCGGGATCAGACCACCAGCGCTAAGTGAAGGTCTATCTCCGTGAAATGCTACAGCTACAAAAGGCTTGGAAAATAGCAACGTGGGACACAGAATTTGATACATTTACTGTTTATCAGACTATAAATGAGACAAGAATTAGCTAGCTAGAACACCCTTGTGGTCCCTCCGCTCAATGAAGGTCTGTCTCCGGACCTGCTGTCTGCTCTCCCACTGGCAAAACACTCTTTTAGTGAAGAAACTGAGGAGGAGCAACCATTTATTTTGCGGAGTCCGATTTGAAGCAACTCAAATTCAATTGAAATTTTGATCCCTGGCCACCCCTACTAAAAACTCAATCCTTGTGCCACTCAACACCTTTACACCTGATTATTGATTTTATATTGAACCGGGAGATAACTGGGAGATTGAAATCATTTGTACAAACTCATAGCTCAGACGGACACCTCAAGGTCCCTGTGTCCCACAATCTGAATCTATTGGATTTACAGATTGTCAGATAAATTAATGAGTTTTTCCAAGTGTGGGCAGCAAAAGCTGCAAAAGGTCGATGCAAAGGGTAAACAGGACCAAGTGCTGTCAAAGTGGTGCCATCCCAACAGATGCATCCACACCCAGCCAAAACACAATATTTCACAGGAAATTATACAAAGAAATCATGGCGGCGACAGGGAGATGATGCTCGGCCACGCTGACGCGTAAATCTAACTGGGGTCCTTTATAACTAAGTGTTTGCTCACTAACTGTATCTGACAAACACGCTGCACAGAAGTGCTGGGCGGACGAATTAACGTTTTTCCATCAAGAAATAGTTTCAACATATACCTCCAAAACTACAAACTGTGACTTTTGCATGTTTGTGAGCAGACTAAATGAGATGTAACGTGTGAATCGGTAAGCTTAGAGCTGGTGGAATGTGTATTTTATTACTTACAATAATTTTTTTTTTGACTTGTTCGACATACTACACTATGACTTTTTTATGACTTCTTCGAAGATACTATGCGATTACTTTTTTTACATGCTAGGACTATTTTAGACATACTATCCTATGAATTTTTTGAGCCACACCTTTTTTGACATGCTATTCTATGCTAACAGGCTACCAGTTTCCACCTGCTTCCAGTCTTTATGTTGAGCGAGGCTAACCAGGTGTCTGACCCAAACTCTGTGCCTAACACACGGGCATGAGTTTGACATCCATCACATTCAAGCGGTTTTCCCAGAATGTTGAAGACATGTTCTTCTGTCCGGCAAAAACTGTAAACGGCATTCAGGAGGGTCACTGTCTTTGGTCAGCACTCGTTTGACACCTCACCTGAGCCCTCAGTGGGAACTTCCATGGGTATCGACTCCAAGTGCCTCTCCAGCTCGCCTAAACAAACATGGAGTGTCCACTGAAGGCACCTGTCACACATGGAAATCCACCAGCTTAATGACTCATTCCCTTTCACACAATGGCTAACCTGTAATTTACCCCCAGCACTTAACAGGACCGCCACCGTAACACGAGGAGATGTGAAGAATCGGCCGCTGTTTTCTTTGGCCAAGTTCACTGGAGCTGAATTGAGTGGACCACGTCTCTTTTCACTGGATGCAAGGCTTGCTTCCCCCAGCTCTTTACGGGCCGGCTCTCGGCTGCAGTGGTGGTGGCAGAGATGGGTGGGGTATCGGATATCAGAAGCAAACACTTATTGCTCAAGGTTTTTTGTGTGGTTTCTGGACACGTTATTGGGTTCAATGTGTTGTTTCAGGAAGCAGTCTGTCTTTCTTGTGACCTGAGGAGCTTCAGCTTGGCTTCTGGGGGGTTGGAGGGGCGGACACTTCTACTGGTTGAGTCCTACTGGAGACATATGTATACCAATGGGGCCATCTGGTGTTCACACAGTGATCACGGCAGCAGAGGGATAGTCATGAAAACACTTTTTCTTTACCTTGAGACAGTGTTTTTATTTGTGCATTGTCTGTCACACCCCTTGAATCCCCATCTGTTGATGTGAGAAAACTCTAACAAGGGAGCTGCATCTGAAATTCATTTTCACATTTAAAATAACTGAAAACTACTTTGCGCTTCTGTCATGAGTCCAAATACATGTGTCACTTTATACCACTATGTATCACGAAAGCACACGTTCACATGTGAGATCGATTTCTTCACATAAGACATCTTCCATTTTTCAGATATTACACACTCGACGTGAAAGAACGTCGGGAACTGCATCTGAAATTCATTTTCACATTTGAAATAACCAATAAGTACTTTGTGCTTCTGTCATGCGAGTCCAAATGAAGGTGTCACTTTACACCACTATGTATATATGTGAAATCGATCTTGTCACATAAGACTTGTTAATTTTTCAGATATTACACGTGACGTGAAAGAATGCTGAATGAGCATTAATTCGCCGCTGAACATAGTCCCAAACGAATGTGCTATTTTATCCTGTTTGATTAACGTTTGCTTAAAGCTACAGTGACCGGCTGTTTTTTTCTTTAAAAGTAAAAACATATTTGTGAGGTGTTTAAAAATAGTGTATTGATCAATTATTTGTGAGGTAAAAGGGTGTCTCTGTCTTCCCCGTTACAAGGAAAATATCTTTATGTATGCAACCACAGCTAGTGGAATATGAACAAACTGCCACACGTGTGTGTGTGTGTGTGTGTGTGTGTAGCTGTCACATCAACAATACACACACTCACATCATCTAAAATACCTTTTATAAAATAAATTAACTGTATCTGTGTCCCCCCCCCCAAAGCCCACAGCCCCCATATCAAACCCTCCCAGCCCTTACCCCTCACCTGTCAGTCATTCCTGTATTCCTGGTGCTCAGGGGACCACAGGCCTGTCAGACCTCCAGCAGCCCCCTCAAAGCCCATCAAAAACCCACCCGTCCCTCCCCTACCTCACACCCCATCCTTTTCAGGTCCTGCCAAACAAAAATAAAGTCACATTAAAGGGAGAGTGGCCGGGGTCTACTGCTTTGCAGATCAGTCAGTGGATACCTGATTGTCACTCACGGGGCCCGGGCCCTTAATCCTATTGTCTCTCCGACAGGATTACTCTCTTGTGGTCCTTCTCTCCCTGTGGCTGCGCGCGGGAGAAAGGCCAGATTAAGGGGATTAGTGCGTATCCTCCTGACTTGTCAAACTGCGATGTAAGTAACCATTGACTTTCTTGGGGGACACTGAATGAGCGAAGGCAGAGAGGTGCCTATAAGAAGAGGTCATGAAAGGCGGCGAACAAGCCGAAATTCCCCAACAGGACAATGTGATTTGTTTGCTTTTGTTCCCTCGGACTGGGCCGAAAAAGTTCAAAGGAGAAGAGAGATGGAAGGAAAGGGGAAGAGAGAGGAGGGGAAGTTAACTCGGCCAATTTCATATCACTACAGAGATTCATGACAGTCAACTAACTGCTTCAGCATAACCCTGCTGTACGGGACTATTAAACTGTCCGTCTTGTGTAGAGTGAACACTGGAGGGGGCAAAACTCCAGTGAAACGTTAAGTATAAAAAACATAGCCCTGTAAAGTTGAGTTATAATCCAAATCAAATGTGTAAGATCTGATCAGAATTTAGTTTTAAACATTTCAAAAAAGTAGCTAATATCATCAACAGAATGTGAAGAGGTTACAGTGTTGGCGTTACGTCAAAGACGTCTATGTGATGCGTAGCAGAGATGTCTACTGAAATTAGCATGCTAACCAGCTAGCCCCGGATCTGTCCTGTCTTGTAATACCACTTGTACCTTCGAGAGGTGACAGTAAGTCACTGTAGTGTCCAGTCTGTCCTCAGTCCAGCATAAGAGGACGGAGAAGTAGAGCTGCCTTCGAGGGCCTGTCAATAATGGCGATGGTCCGTCTACGCTTTGATAGTTTGTTTACTGGATGAAATCCAATGGGGCAGAAAAGAGAAACCCTCGCACCCTCACTTTATCTTTCCCACCACCGGGAGGATGCAATAGAGCATGAGGCTATGCAGGGAGAAGGTACCCTTGCTTAGCTGTTAGCTTGAATTCGGCCAGTGCTATCCCCATTAGCGGGGCTCTGATCCTGGAGGTCTGATTATAAGATAGCATTGTTTTTATTGACTGGCTCAGAAAACCTTTTCTTATGTCGTTGATGCAGAAAAAACATTTTTACAAGATTTATGTTTAAATCCTGAGATGCTTTCGGAGGCATATAATTCATTAATTCGTATTTGCTCGGTTTTTCTGCAACAGAATGATTATTGAGAAAAGTTTTCATCGAAAAAAAAATCTGCTCTTGTTTTTCTGAAATAATGAAATACCTTGAAACCCCAAGAGAAGCTCTTGTTTACTTGAGAGCTTGATTTCATGAAAGCGATGTTGTCCTGCCTGACTAGTTTAATCCACATTTGTTTTGGTTTTGGTTTGAGAGATTTAGAGGATTTTTACTTTAGTAAAGCAATACCATAATATAGAAACACTCTGTTACAAGTAAAAGTCCTGCATTCAAGGTTTTGCTTAAAGGAACATTGTGTTGCATTCAAGGGGATCTATCAGCAGAATTGGAGTATAACATTAATGATACCTCTCATATAATCGCCTGAACATTTATTAAATGGTTGGGTTTTTGATACCGTAGAATAAGCTGTTTATATCTACATAAGGACAGGGTTCTCTTCACGCAGTACACACTGCACATTTAATTAAAATGACTTAAGTAATAGCATTAAAATATGATACTCGAAGTATCAGAAGTATTCTTGCAGGATAAACCGAGCAGATTTTCCTGATGCAAACTTTTCTCAGATGTATCGATATAATTACCTCGTTCATCAGAAAAACAGGGCAAATATTGTTGTCTTATGCAACGTGAATGAACGCTTCCGTATTTGAAAAGACTGTTGCCTGCTGGTGCTGAGGCACGATAGACCCCGCCTGCCTGATGACAGGTGATGCGCCAGTCATTGAAAGCACCATTTCAGAGTGACAACAGAATTGGCCAATTGCTGTCCAAAGAAATACCGGCCACGTTGAAGAATGGACCAATGGCTGAGAGTTCTCAGATTGTTGAAGTTTAGCCGGACTTGTTTTGTTTTGGTTAGCCACCGAGACTGACGTTTTGTTAACAATGTGACTGCTAATTTACAGTTTAGTGGTAAAGATATACTAGTATCTTATATTTTATGGCAATGGGGACACTTAAGTTCATCGTTGGACAGGAAAATTCAGCGACGGAGGCCACAGTCACAGAGGTAAAAGCTAACTTAGTCGACGTTTTTTGAACAGCTAACGTTAGCTTAGTTAGTTAGCTACATTAACTTAGTTAGCCTGTTGGCTAAAACTTATTACGCCGAGTTTGACTGAACAAGTATTTTTTTTCATTATTTGGTTGCTACTTACTAGCTTGTGTGTTGATATATTAATACACGTCCCTGCTTGGAGGCCAGTTTTATTCGCCCCAACAGTTGCAAACATGGGTAATGTAACTAAAGTTAGCAGTGCTGTTGAAATAGTATATTAGAAGCTAACTCAGGTAACGTTAGCAATAACTCGTTTTGATTTCTGTTTTAACGTTAACGGAGGTGAACTGTTTAAGGAAATACAAACCCTAGTGACACTATCTAGCTAAATGTGGTTACAGATATCAAGATACAGAAGATGTATTGATCACTTATGGTATCATACTCATGCTGATGGTTCAGAGACTGAAATGGGACAACAAGGTCTGCCAGCACTAGCTCCAAATCTTGAAAACAGTGATGAATTAAGTGACACATTGGAATCTAACCTAGGTGGTTAGCTGTATTGCATTCCAAAAAAATAGTCTTTTCTTGGAGAGTATTACTTCTGCTTCAGGTAGAAATGGTAGTTTAATGTGGGGTCTCATCCACAGCAGTGGCTGCCTGTGTTACCCAGTTCCAGTGAGGTCTGAGTGATGCAGCAGTGTTTACTCAGGCAATGTGATATCTGATTCCAAAGGCTCTGCCCAGTTGGATCCAGACAAGATTTCTGGGCAACTGAGCTCAAGTTTGTTTACTTCAGCAGGAGAAGCAACAATATGTAAAACAGAGACATAAAGGTTAGAGGTGATTATTAATTAATTGGAAACAATTTTTGACAATCAGTTAATCATTTAAGTAGAGGGCAGGACTGTATCTTTTTTTTTTTTTACTGTTTAATTTCCCGACATTAAGTACCCTCAGTCAAATTTGCCTAAAGCTTGTTTAGAATGATTTGATCATTCTACAACTAGGGTTGTAATGATACACCAGTATCACGGTAATAAAATTGACGGTTATTATATCAAACTGTGTACATTTGCTTTTCTACAATATAAAAAAAAAACTAACATGAGTGTGTGTGTGTGTGAGGCAAAGGTAAAAACAGGAGCCGTCTGAGTGTGCTGTCACACACCTACAGTATGCTAATTGTAAATAATCATAGGATATTATTTAAGTAGCTCGCAGCTGATGTTGTTCATTTAGTAGATAATGTTACATGCTACAGTGCTGCTAACATGTTTTAAGTATATTATAATACATACATCAGTTTAATAATTGCGTTTTTTATTGTGATTCTGTTTTCACTCTCATTGTAACATATAATAGTAATAAAAGTGTAAACTATGATATTTTCCGAGATGGTTATTGTACCGTGACAATCTCCTACCATTACAACCCTACCTAAAATGATGGTGTTTGAATAAAAAAATGGTGCTCAAAAGTACATTACAAAGTAATCACTTTGCAAGTGTATGGTCATATTTATTATAAAAAGTAATAAGGAAAGTATTTATAATGTGCTTGCGATGCAAGAGGGTGTTATGGAAAGTTGTTTTTTTTAATGCCCTGCTCTTGGTATTTCTGTGCCAGAATGCTGTAAGTTGTTTATGTTGCCTCTTTCATCCAGTGTGTGTAACAAGAGCGGTATGTCTGTGTATTTACAGGCCAGGCTGGTGTGCCAGGGAGTAAACAATCAGAGCTACATCTGCGAGTCGGGTCACTGCTGTGGAGAGACACAGTGCTGCAGCTACTACTATGAACTGTGGTGTGAGTTACCTACCTCCCCTGGATCCAGTGATAGTGTTTGAATGGTTTCTCGTCATGACACTTGTTAAATGACATGAAGCAGGAATACAGAAAACTACAAGCGCATACATGTGTCAATAAATCAATCCATACAGCTTATACTATGTGCATTTGCTTTATAGTTGTTGGAATGCTGTACTATAACAACTATTCCAGCAATTTTTTTTTTTAATGGGTTTCTATGGAGAATATTTTCAAATCCTCTTAAACTCTTTCAACTTTCAAATCCTTCTACTTCCTCATACCTTCAGCTACAGACACCATTTCAACTTTCAAATGTTGATTAAACCCTAAGCTGTGATTGTATGTTATACTCTTTTTGATATCTTTTATACTTTTTGAACTGTCCCATTTTAACCTTTATCTCAGTCCTTTTCTGCCTTTATAATGGGTGTGTATTGCGCAGCTTAGAGTGCGTGATGTCACCGAGTGAAGAGCAGCTTCAGATTCTTGTGAAAAAAATATTTGTCTTTTGCCTTTGCCTCCACAATTTTCACTCTTCATATATATTTTTCAGATTTTACAGTAGCTAATCCTGTTCTTCTCATTAAAAAGTGATTGTGGAATCCCACAGATTTACACATTTGGCAGAAAATCACTTAATTGAGAGGAAAACCAACTTTCTGCTCCATAGAGACCAATGTTAAATCTTTCTGCAAAAACATCTTCCACAGAACACGGTACCCCATTTCTACATCGCCAGTTTAGCCACATTTTTTACACTACAGACACAATTTTCACCGGATCTGTTGTTCAACTCATACTTCCTCTGATTTATTAATATTGGAGCAATAGGAACTACGGTTATGGGGTTTTTGAGTATTTGCTTGGGAGGTGTCTGTCTGTTCTCCATGAACAGGCTGCAGGCACACAGGTGTTCGTGATTAAGGTAATCAGCAATGTTGATAAACACACAGACTCACAGACAAACATGCACATACACTTCTCTCCCTCTATCTATCTGTGTGTCTCTCATACAGTCATTCAGGTCTTGGATACTTTTAGAGGACCCCCCACCACACACACACTTATTCTAATGCTACTAATACCTCTACTTATAATATTTCTACTACTACAACAAATATTACTACTGCTGACATTTTTTAAGCCACAGAAACTGCTCTTTCAGGAGAGGGGTGATATGACTTTTCATATTTGTAATCTAATCTTTTAACTTTTTGAATTAAGCTTTTTGCAATCTTTTTTTAATTGGATATCTATGGAGAAATCTTCAAATCCTGTTAAATTTCTTCAACTTTCAAAGCCTTCTTCTTCCTCATACTTTCAGCTACAGACACCATAGTTCAACATTTCAACTAGAAGGATTTTCAGCAGTGCAGTTTAAATGCTTTCGGGCTACAACATTTTTCAGACAGGTAGTCTCCTATTTCTGTATTTTCAGCAATTTGTAATCTTTAAACTTTTTGAATTATTAAGCTTTTTCCAATTTTTTTTTTTAATTGGATTTCTATTTTCAGTAATGTTTCAGCAGTTCATTTCAGCTTTCAGCATTCCAACGCATTTTCAGCAGGAAATGCATTTTCTAGTTTTTTACTTTATCCACAAACAATACACTTTAAATGAGAGGAAATCTGAAATGCAACAAAAGGGATGACACAGATTGAGGATCTGATGTTTGATAATGATCAGGAGTTGTACCAGTTGAGCGAGTGGAGCCGGGCCCTGTGGACTAATCTTTCACCTACTTGTTTTGTTGTGCAGCTGCCCGGTTGTATCTCCTTGAAATGGCATGTGGGTGCTTCTATAACTCCCAGCCCTTCAGAACAATCTCTGGCATTTTTGATGCAAAGAATGTCCAAGCCAACCAGTGGCCAAAGATTTATTACAAAACTTAGTATTTTTTTGTTATCTCTGTCATGATGTGTGTACTGTAGTGTGTGTGTCGGAGTAAAGCACAAAGAGACAAAGAGAGGAGGTTTGAGGCGAGGAGATCTCACTCTGTAACTTCTAAACCAGGGGTCACTAATAGGTGGACCGTGGTCCGGATCTGGACCCAGACGCCGTTGTATCCGGACCCAGGACCTACAACCGATAGATAATTGATAATTATTACATTTTGACAGAGCGCTTCTTTTAACCGGCACCGCTTTTCAAGTCTTTATGGCACTCGTTCAGCGGACCAGGAAACACACCGACCAATTATATGCATTGTAAATTACATCATGTGATGCTACTCGGCCAATCAAATGTGTGTATTTTGATAAACTTCCCGACTCAAGTGAGATTTACACACACGGGGAGATGGGTGACAGAACGAGTCGTCGGAGAATAGTACGTGAGTCAGAGAAGTTATTTCACATGGCGTTCTCCAAAAAGAGAAAAGTGGTCAGTGAGACCAGAGCCTTTAACCAAGAACGGACAGTTTAAAACCAGTATGTCTCATGTGTTCAGAGACCGTGGCGATTATTAAAAGCGGTAATGTGAAGCACTACTACAAAGAGACAAAGCACAACTTTTGAGCAAACGTACCCATTGAAAGCCTTTATGAAGGCACAGAAAATAAACAGTCTAGGAGCCCAATATGATCAAAATCCTAACACATTAATTCACTGCACAACAATGATTAACAGAGAGGAATAGAACTGAAACAAGTGGTTTTAATAACCAAAGATAGAATCCCTGCACACAAATATCTCTTTTTAGAAGATGCAAAAAACATAATATCATGGTTTTCTTGGTTGACATTACTTTACCCTGAATGAACTGCATTTAAAGCTGCAGGGCAATTCAGTGAAATACATTTTTCTGAAATGAAGTACTTTATTTTAAGATGCATATTTTTCAAAAGCTTTCTGTTATTGAATTTATTCTTTAATCCAGCCTTTATTTTACTTGAAAAGAGAGAAGAACATTTATTTATGATTAGAATTATAATTCATCCAGTTCAAATTGAAAACTGACAAATATTGTTTAGATATGATTCAATTGAACTTTCTTTATTTGATTTGACAGTCAGTTGTTGACTACATACAGACCTTAATACAACTATTGGCTACTTCAATATATATGTGACTAAATGTTACTGTGATGTTCAGGACCTTTGCGTGAGGAAATTCTATCTAAATGGACCTCGCTGAAGTTTATTGAATACCCCTGTTCTAAAGCATCGATAGCAGAACCGTTAACTCCGGACCTTATCAATACTTCGGGTTTTTACTCATTTAGAACCGGGTTTCGGGGGGCATCCCTATTGACCAATTTGTTGCTGCTTTAAAGTGGTTTATACTTGGATTTGAATTCCTGTTAATCTTGAGGATCTTTTATCTTTTTAACAACTCAGCACATTTATATCTATGTATTAATTTGTTATATTTTGCTAAACAAAGTTAAGAAAGCAATGTAAAGTCAAGCTTGATATTCTTTTACACATAAAAAAAATGTTCCCAGCCCCTTCCACACAGCTTATTGATTAAACACTGATATCGGCCACACCAAAGTCCGGCTATTGCTAGGGACTGAAAAAGTCTGATTGGTGGATCCATAGTTTTGGGTGTTATTGTCATACTGTTGGTGGTGTGTTCCTGTTTTTGTTCTGGTGCTCTACACTGATCTGACACCTGCCCGCCCACCTGCTCTCATTCCCGCCTCTCTGAAGCTATGTCCACCGTCTTCCACCGGTCAGTAGACAGGAACCTGATATTATAGTATATTATCCCCTATTGGTCCCTCATGTATGTGTTTGTTTGCGTATAGAACGGGTAAGTGAGATCCAATCAAGTGGTCACGTTCTAATGCCAGGTGTGAACTGACGGGCATAGAGCTGTCCCTTGTGATCGGATCATCCAAGGTGCATGTTAATGTCTGTAAGGTCTGAACAAAGACAGATCTCACCACTTTTTCAGCAAAATAAGAATTGTTCATCAATATTTTTGTGTTGCTTTTTGTGTCACAACAACATTAAAATCTGATGTGATTTTTGGCCTATTTTGTCAATGAAAAGAATTAAGCAACAACATTTTTTTTTAAAACAGTTTATATTCGTTTTTCAGTACTGAAGCTGAGATTTTGACAGTATATACAGGACTGTCTCAGAAAATTAGAATATTGTGATAAAGTTCTTTATTTTGTGTAATGCAATTAAAAAAACAAAAATGTCATGCATTCTGGATTCATTACAAATCAACTGAAATATTGCAAGACTTTTATTCTTTTAATATTGCTGATTATGGCTTACAGCTTAAGAAAACTCAAATATCCTATCTCTAAATATTAGAATATCATGAAAAAGTATACTAGTAGGGTATTCAACTAATCACTTGAATCGTCTAATTAACTCGAAACACCTGCAAGGGTTTCCTGAGCCTTGAAAAACACTCAGCTTGGTTCAGTAAACTAAATCACACGTATGGGGATTATCACAATATTCTAATTTTCTGAGACAGTCCTGTATATATATATATATATATATATATATATATATATATATATTTTTTTTTATTATTATTATTTTTTCTTTACACTTTGCACCATTTGTCTAGATATGTATTAAGTGTGTTCTGTACTGTGGGCTCCCTGCAGGGTTCTGGCTGGTATGGACTCTGATCATTATCCTGACGTGCTGCTGCGTCTGTCAGCACTGGCGCTCCAAGCAGCGTTTCCAGCAGCAGCGCCGGCAGAATGAGATCAACCTCATCGCGTACCGAGAGGCTCACAACAACTCCCAGCTACCCCTCTATCTCAGTGAGAGTCTGGCACGCTGCTGCCTCTGCACATTCCACACATAGCTAGGTTCTACGTCTGACACATTGTACATGTTTGCAAGTCCAATGAGCAACAAGTTGTCAAACCTTCACTCACAAACTCCATCTACAACACACAAGACTGAACTTAGCTTCACATTTACTTGTACTATTGTAGTACAATGCTCAAATCTCTATACGTGTAGGTTCTCAGTCCTTGATTTGTGTAAAAATACATTCTCAAATTCAGCTGAAGATAATGAGGCTTTAGCAGTCAGCAGAGGAAGACAAATAAAGTGGGTGTCTTTAAGAGTTACAGTCGTGCGTACAAAATTCCTGCAAAAACACAACATAGAGCTGAGAGAACTGAAGAGTTGGGGATCTTTGACCCCTTTTTCACTTAAATCATGTCATTTGATTAGTGCAGCTTTAAACCCTACAGTCCTTTAAGATCATGAGAATGTTGGAGTAGAAAAACTAAATGGAATTAAGCTTAGCTAAACATCCTCAGTCATTGTACGCGACTGAGGTCCAATCCCAATCTCCACACTGACGAACTCTTGGACTTTGAGGCACGCTCCCGAAACGTCCACGTGGGTTTAGGGATGTTCGCCCTGTCGAATCGTCAAGTGTTTTTTGGGGCTCTCTCGCCGACATTTTTAACTTTTTATGAACACTTTCCGCAAGTCTGCAGAAATGCAGACTTTGCCCAAGGGAATTGCCCACAATTCATATCAATGTGACATTAAACACGGGGTTACCTGGGGGGGGGGAACGGGAAAATGTTCAGCCTGAATTTACAGACACATTAACAATATACATTTTTTACCACAATAAATAAATCTTTATTCTTATCCTTAAGATGGTTCATAAAAACACATGAAATCAGAGGTATGCTAATCGATTCATTTTGTTATTGAAGCTCTTTTGACAAAAAAACAAGGAAATAGTTATTTGACAATTACCTCTCATCTTGTAAGGCCAGAGCCTGGAATACGCTCTAATCAGGGAGTCAAAAAAAATTATTATAATACCCACAGTTTATGACGTTGTCAAGGTAACATGATATGTCGCAGCAAAGTGTTTTTGTATATTATTTCAAGCCCTTGCAGCCTCTCACACTCAACCATTTAACAGGTGACGTCAGTTAAGTCCCTGAGGATTCCGGGTTTAAGGCTTTAGGGGGGACACTGAGACTCGTCTTTCATTCTTGTCTGTATTGTATCATTCTCCAGGATTCCTGCCCACCTACCTGCTGCCGGCCTATGAGGAGGTGGTTAACCGTCCCGTCACGCCGCCTCCCCCCTACACCCCTCTGCAGTCAGCACCCCCACCCACGGACCCACCTGAGGAATCTCCCCGCCTCCACCTTGCCATCTCCGTACCCGGCGACGCGCCACTTCCCACCACTTCGGAGGTCGCGCAGACCCATCTCCACAGCGCTCACAATCCCAGCAAGGACTCGACGCCGGGCAGGTACCGGCGCTTCACGGGGGACTCCGGGATCGAAGTGTGCGACGGCCAGGAGCTGTGGGATCAGCGCAGCCTTTTAGAGACGGAGGAAGAGACAGTGGAAGAGGGTGCGGGTCAAACGGAGGACCCGTGCGATAGCTGCGGTCTCGACTCCTTTGAGCGCAGCCACGTTAGCGATACAGTCATTCATGAAAACACAGATAGACACACGGCTGTGGAGACAGAGCCACAGTCTCTTAGGTAATCCGCAATGATGTCTTTTAATCTGCAGCGGTCATTGATAACAATGTCACACCTTTGGTGCTCAGGGGTTTGGTCTGTTTGATTAACACCGGTGTGTGTGACAGGCCTGGAGACGAATGGCAGGTATGAGTACATATTTTGACTTTCTAAAAATGTAAAGTTACATGATGCAACTTCAGGTTTGAAGCAGACGGTATGTTTTTAGCCTAGCTCCTCTCCGCTCCCCTTCGTTTAAAAGTTGAAGTTTGGACAGTTGCTCATGTTGACGAGCTGTCTGCTTTGAAATGTTCTCCTGCCAGGAAGCAGCATTGATGTTCATGTTTTTTTTCACATTTACTTCAACGGTTCTTTGCTCAGTGGTTCTCTGAGTCGCAGAGCCCCATGTAACTGGAGGGGCTGTCGCTCTGTCACTGACTGTAGCATTAGACTAGATTATACCATGGTAGCTCAAACTCGACCAATACTTTGGTTTTTGCAGATGTTGATACTTGAGGAGTTATTTTTTTTCTGAACCAAAATGCATAATGACGATAAATTATCCTTAATTTAAAAAGATGTTTGTTACAAAAATACCAAACATGAACTCTTTTTTTCCCTTAAATTTGATTTCAACCAGACTGAGTGTAAAAGCAATTATGTAATGTAATGTAAACCACCTCAAACAGTTCTTTTTGATTGTGGCTTATATGCTGATACTGATATATCCATAAACCGTACTATTATCTGTTACTGTTATCTTTTCAATATCTCAGGGTTGTAGTATGCCATGTAGGGCATTATCGTTCTTCAGCATCAATGTGATGAAGTACCTCAAGTTGTTGGGTATTTTTGCTGGATTCTTTTTTTTGTGCCACAAACAGACTATTCTGGCTGGTTGCTGTGTCCATAACAGCTATATGTGGGTCTCATCCAATTTGCCCACAAGTTTTAAAGTTAAACTGGTAACTCAACTCCGTGCTACGTTTGGTGTAACTTATCGGTGTCAAAACTGCAGCCTAAGAGCCACACCGGCAACATTCTGTAGCTATGTTGTCCATGGAGTTTTCAACCCGCCTGTCAACTTCACAGACAAACCTATAAAACAACTTCTACCTGTTGGACTCTGGTGTCTTCAGCTAGGCCTCTGTCGCAGACATATTCTGAATCTATAATTACACAAGACTTTGTTAAGTCACACTTAATACACGTAAGCGTTGCAATAATAATGCCACACACGGAGACAACATTCAGTTTCGCAGGACCATGTGAGCTGATGATAGAGCTACAGCCCCCAAAAACATCCACTTCTGTCCGCTCATTGTGAGATGCATATCGTAGCTTTCAAGGGCAATTGTCATATGATTGATTCTTTCATATTGATGGCGACATGTTTGCTCTGATCAGAAGGATTTAAAGTCAAGTCAGCGAGACTTGACTTTAGTAAATGATTGAGCACTTAATGTGTTACATTTTTGCAGGACTGGGTCAGAATTTACAGGGATCTCATTTCGAGATGCCATAGTGCCATAACGTGTAGCCTTATATAGCCTTTTGAGTAGAAAGTATTTAGGTGAACTTGATCACAGCTCTAGAGTCTCTTGGACTTAGAGTTAACTTAAGTAACCCTTCAGTACACCCAATGATGGATTCATTGTCATTTAATTCATGTACCTTTAGATATGCAAACGAGAACATCTCAACATGTTGCTGTCAGTGTGTTTATTCTGCAAAAGGACACACAGGTTTGTGTCGGTAGTGTGTTGTTCCACGAGTGTGTGTATGCAAAGGGCATGACTGACTGAAGCACTCCATGGCCCAATCCCAATCTCCACACTCACACGTGAGGGTTTAGTTCTGTCCCACTGTCAGATCATCAGTGTTTGAGGGCTCTCTGGTAGACATTTTGAGCCCTTTATGAACCCGTTCCGTAAATCAGCATTAGATGCAGACTTTTCCCAATGGCATTACCCACAATTCATTGCAGTGGGGCGTTAAACACAGGGTAACCAATAAAAGCGCGGAGACGTAAAATAAAAGGTAAACAAAGAGGACGGCACAGGTATGTTCAGCACGTTATATTAAATTTACACAGAAACATTAAGGGTTAAAGATGGAACAAAACAAATTAAATCAGGAAATGTTCATTAAAAATTTAATTTTGTCATTGAAGCCGTTTTGAGAGAAACGAGTAAATAGATGATTTTAAATGACCTCTCATCTTGTGAGGAAAGAGCCTGGAAGACGTTCAAATCAGGGAGTACAAAGTATAAAATACCCATAATTGGTATTTATTGATATGTTGCAGCAAAGTGCTGTCCCATTTGTATTTACACCATTTCAAGCCCTTACAGTCTCTCACACTCAACTACTTACGCCAGTAAGTCCCTGAGGGTTCAGGGTTTGAGGCTTTAGAGGGCATTCATTGGGATTGGGCCCATGTATAAAATGTGTCCTTCCGGTGCACCGAGGGGACTTTTCTCCAACTCAGATGTGCACTTTTCCACACATGCAGCATTGAATAGTGGTCTTCAGCACCCTGTGCTACACTCTGTATATATGCTCTTTATAAACTGCTAAATACAAATTATATTTTTCTGTCGCATTTTTGTATAAAATATGGTTATTAAAAGTTACGGAGGACACTTGGCTACTGTCCTTTGTTTTTTAAGCAAAGTGAAGCTTTATTTATGCAACCCACTATTCTAGCAGAGATCCATTGAGCCTCACAAACATAAATCAAGCTGTACACTATATGTTGATACTATACACAGTGTATACAGTACGTGTATATATACTATACATGTGTATACTGTATATACACTATAGACAGTATGTGTATATTGTACAGTGTACACTATGTATATGCAATATACATAGTGTATACTTTATGTGTATATTATAAACTATATGTATATACTATACACAGCGTATGTGTATATATACTGTGTATGTATATATACTATACACAGTGTGTATGTATACTGTGTATGTATATATACACAAACACTCACAGTGTATACTGTATGGTAAATGGACTGTACTTGTATATCCACAGTTTACACTACATGTCACCATTCACAGCTACGGGAGGGGTCCAAGGACACATGGACTAGCGGAGCCGGGGATCAAACCGCCGATCCTCTGATTGAAGGACAGGCCTGCTCTACCATTTACCCACAGTCGCTCCACATAATATTATATTACAATATGCTATACACAGTGTATATGTACTAAATACTGTATACTGTATGAACTATACACACTACACTGTATATATACTATAAACACTGTAAATTGTATGTATATACTAATATGGTGGTAATTGTAAATTAATTAAAGGTCAGTTTATCGGTTCGCTCTCATCACGGCAGCAGTAAACCCTTCCTTTTCCAGTGCAAGTGGAGGAGACCTAACATTGTTAGGATATTTTTTTTTTATTTTCACCACCGCCAGTTTTGGGCAGTCCAGTGAATTTATTTAGTTAATTTTCTTATAACTTTATGCACCTGCCATCACCAGAGGTGAGCCTGCTTGAAAGTATTGATAGAGGAGTACATTGTCAGTAGACAAGAGACTTTCCCCAGTCATTCATTAAAGCCAAAGCACCATTATGTATTGCATTATCCAGACCTCATGATGTGCTTCGGCCCACTTATTCGCTTGTGGACTCTACGTTTTGAAAGTAAGCACACATACTTTAAACAGCGTGACTTCAAGAACTTGTGCTCCACTCTAAGTGAAAGACATCAGTTACTACAAGCTTAAGCACTGGTGCTGTGTTCCCACCACCTATAGTTGTTGAAAGAAGTTCACATTTCTATGTAAATGACTACAACGACAAGATAAAACAATCTGTTGCACACCTTTGTGTGCTACCATCTGACACGGTCTCTGCACACAAAGTTCAAGTACACTTTACAAAAAGAACATGTGAGTTGTGTTGGAACAAAATGATGAGGGACTGGTCTTTGGTAAGATTAAGTTGATTCTCATTACCAAAAGTACCCTGGTATATTTTGTGACTGAAAAATACCAGTCAGTCTTTCTAGTCGACCAAGTGCATTGTCTATCCAACACAGATAGACAACATACTTTTGTATTACACAGGAAGAGCTAAAAGACTATTACCCTTTGCCAGAATACAGTATGTCTGTAATTGCATTGCACCATTCTGTCCCATCCCTAGCGTAATGTCTGACGACACCCATGAAAGGCACACACTCCCAAGTCTTCCTGAAGAAAAGATAAAGTTATTGATCGAAAAGCCGTTACTGCAGGGAGTAGAAAGCAGACAAGACCTGAAATATGTACAAGAGGAGGACATGGTGGACTTCATCAGGCCCATCCAGTGTAGGAAACTTCTTGATTGCTGGAAATTACAAGGTAAACAATGAAAAAGAAACAATTGGTGAGAGTAAGACATTTGCTACATCCACACTATTCCATTTTTAAACGAAAATGGAGTTTACAAACAAAAACTGGACATCGGGTGTCGATGTAAACAGGAAGTAGATTGATTGCTTAGTTAAAAAAAATATGACAGAGTAATAAAGTATCATAAATAATGAAAGGTCGTGTTTGATACTTGAGATCTCTAAAATCTTCCTCTATGAACTCAAACAGACAGTTTTAGAAGTTTTATTTTTCAGACTTAGTTACAGCGCTGCGGGTCTCTCTCTCTCACATATCAAATTTACTTTAAAATCAACACTTACACGTAACAGTTTGCTAGATTATGATCCATAAATGTGGTCAACACATGTCTGTCACTCGTTCCCTCTCGGTTTCGTTGTTGTCTGTTCTCATTCGTATCTCTGCTGGTGGCCTCTGAACCCTAGGCCTATTTTTAGCCCTGTGCTCGAAAATGTCCTATCCTTAAGCAAAGGTTCTTATCTCTCTAACTACAAGGTCTATTTGAATAATTTAAATGGCAAAATAACACAAATAAATGTGAGCTTTGTTAATATGTGTACATATCATTGTATATGTTACTGGTAAATGCTGAAACGAATGTTACACACAGCTCAAATTGAACATTTTCAGGTTCGTTTTTTTTTTTTGTGCCTAAAAAGCACTTCTATTGATTTTAAATGATGCACAGGCAGGCCTAAACTCTCCCAAATCATATCACAACATGTCAGCAGTCTTTTTGAAAAACAATTGGCTTTGATAGAGTGAAGTATGCCTGAGAAATCAATGCCGGTGTACAGGTCTGCTGAGGTCAGCCAACGTCAATTCTGATTTTGGAAACAGCCGATATAGTTGTTTTATTGTACTTTTAAATACTATCTAACTTTATATTTCACTTCTTCTTTTATCACTAATAGTGTTCAATCTAATCTAATTTTGAGAGCCTGGGCCATATGAAAACTTGTAAAATATGGCTCATTTTCGTCAGAATTTCAGTTTGAAGTAATGTATTTGAACCTAACACAGCCTGTGATTGGCCGATTTGCGCAATTCCCACAGATTTTAACTCAGCAGAGTATGGGCAGTGTAGTCATTGGTTCTTTGAGTTGTTTACAGAATTTTAAGCCAATAAAATAATCGAAAACTGTGATCCGCCCCCATGGGTCAAACCCATTGGCCAAAACTGAAATTATTACTCATTCGTCATAGAAGCTCGTCAGAGACTCAGTTTTTTCCACAGAACGAGCAGAGAGACATGGCGAAATGGCGGCACGGATTATTTATTTATTTTTTTCGATTTTCATCCAGGAAACATCTAAAAGGTACGGAGCGTTTCAATGTTTATGATGATGGGCTGAGTTGATATCTGTGGCAGATCAATAGTAATGTTATCATCGTTTAAAGTAGAATAATTTGGAGGAGATAGTTCGATGCAGTTTGTTGTGCTCGTGCTCCTGGATATGAAGTGTGTGTGTGAAAGTGTCGTAGATCGCGGCTGGGATCGATAACGGTGAACATTGCTCGCCTTCTCCTGGCGAGAAATAGGTGAAATTGTGGTAGTACTTGAAGTACTTTGTGTATATATACGTTTTTGAGTGATTAAAATAGGTTACATGGTCCATTTGATCAGAATCTCTTCGTCATGTAGGTTTTTGAAATATTTTAAAATATAATTTCATTCGTTCTCAAAAGTGATTTGTACTACATGTGTACACTCTTCGCCCCCCCTCTAATCCCCCATTTGGGGAGGTTTTAACTATCTGTCCTACTGGAGAGCAATTACTGTGTTGTTCCTTTACATTTTATCTGCGGACTTCACAATAGATGTGCAGAACAAAATAAGCATTAATAAGTACAGGAAAGTCCTCCGTTTTGTGTCCATCACCCTCCCTAAAGCCGCTAACCGTGACTTCAGACGCCCGCTCTGTAGGGCTGATAACGCCGCTGGTCACACTGCTCGCTAATCGCTCCATTAACAGCTGCTTTCTCCGCAAAAATGCAGACTTTAACTGAACAACAGCTGCTAGTAAAGACAACAAGGTCAGCAACACCTGTAAGCAGTTGTCCATGTTAAATTAACCTGGTAGTCGATCGGTAATCAATGTTGTTGTTTGTGAGCTTCCGGGTAAGGGTCACGTGATAGGGGTGTGACGAATCAGGGAAGGACACGTCATGACTGCTAAGAACCAATCAAGTAGCGAACGCGGGTGTCGGCATCATGGGTTTCAAAATGTATCCGTTTTTGACCGTCCACAAGAAAACACAACCCCGGAGTTTTCAAACGTATCCGTCCTCAGGAGCGTTTTCAAACTCCTCTGTTTTCGGTGCTGGAAAATGCCGGCGTAGTGTGGACGCTCAGTGTAAATGTAGCAAAACATATGCGTTTTCAAATGGAAACGGAGTAGTATGGACATGGTTGTGTTCTTCTTTTTTCAGATCAAATAAATAGTGCTGTGACCCCACCTCGGCAGCTGTCCTCAAGCACCTCACCTGATAGCCCTTCATGGTCAAGCAGCCCCATGTCCTCTCCTCAACCATCTCCACGCCCACATAAAGAAAAACTGGCTTGAAGCCTTTCAGGAGAGCTGGAACAAAATGCCCCCGGATTTGCTGTCTACAGTTAAGAGTGGTAAGAGGCCCTCGCCATCTGACAGATTGTGAGAGTGTTAGTCGATGAAATGAGAAAGTACGAAGCTAACCCCACAAGAGCACAATGCCTCATCATCACCAGAAACGTGATAAGACAATACCCCAAATCCTTTGCTGATACCATAGACGATGTTAAGACAATGATTGGTGGAGGCTATGAATCACTTCTGAGCCAGGTTAAAGTACGCGTAGAGCACTTGAACAGGAACAACACTCTTGCTTGACATAGAGCATCAAAGGATGCCACAGGGGCTATCCCAGCCCGAGGACCAGCAGACAGCTATGGGTGCATAAGATGGCAGCCAGAGCTACCACCTGAGGAAACTGAAGATAGCCTTGAAGGTTTGACACAAAAGATGACAAATATCTTTAGAGATGAAGGTTTGGCGGGTGCAGGAAGGGAGGAAATAAACAATTTGATGGAGAAAACGTATTCTCTGCAACGCAAATAGATCAATGCAACACCAGCCACCCCTCCGGAGGACTTTAAAAGTCAGTGGCCCTTACTTTCTGCCGAGGAGCATGTGTGCACACCAGTGGCGGGCCGTGGATTTTATACCTGGGCCTTCAGTGCTGTTCTACACTTCTAATAACCTCATTATGACGTCACAGCTACTACGGGTTATTATTTGTTTCGTGTAAAAGCCGCATATTCACATAACACTGCAACATTTGACAAATGAAATAAAATGTTACATGAAGTTCAACACCTAGCATACAAAACACGAAATGCAGAGTGCAGATACATGAATACGAGCATGACGGGACGCTGCGTCATTAACGGACAATATAGTCCAAATCAATGTAACACAATGACAAACTCACAAGAGCAGTCGCATATATTCATATGACAACAAAGCAACAAATCAATCCAGCAGACCTGCAGCGGATCGACGCATTCCACCACACGAGCACGAGCCATTCAAATATTATTCATAAAAACGCCACGATAGACAAATGAACAGTAGTAACTGTAGAGGTAAACAAACGAACTTCACTTACCAAATGCTGTCTATCCTCCTTTCTTTGTTGACAAAGAGTTTAATCCCAGTACATCAGTTCCAGTAAGAAGTCCTTCTCGATTCATCGATGCCAGTCGAGCCTCCACAGTTGTATTTCGCCGGTCGTCGTCGGTCTTCCGCCGCAGTTCGGTTGTCGTCTTCGACCGCCGTTCGATTGTCTTCTGCCGCCGGTCGGTTGTCCGTCTTCCGCCGCCGCGGTCGTCTTCGGCCGTGGACCGGCGAAGGGCGGGCCACGGTTGTGGAGCTGTTTCCCTGCGAACGTGGTCGTTGAGTTGTAGATCCACTCGAGTCTCTCCAAAAGTACCGACGCTCAGTTAAAATGAAACACATTCCCAGCCATAACATGTGCAACGCTTCTCCGACGCTGCATACAAATCCTTTTCCTGGCTGGGTCAGGGCTGCTAGCTGTGTGGTCATTTCTTACTATGTCCAGTTTGTTCAGAAATGTCCTTCTTGAGAAAAGTGTTCCCAGTAACTCCGCCACTAAATCCGTTTGTCCTCCTCCTTCCGCCATTTGATATTCAAAAAACAAAGCTAGGTAAAATGTCTTTCAAATATTTCCACTTGAACTCTGTCTGCTACAACCAAAGCTCTGCTAGCAAGCATTATGTTTCGCGGGCACATAGTCACGTGCCCGCCCACTGACCAATCACAGCACACTCTGCACCTTGCGGCAGAGAGGCATCTGGACTCTGAGCTGCAGTAATGCTGACGTCACTGTAGGCCTGCAAACCGCTCTGGTGCGTCCATGAATCCCAAACTAAAGATCTGATTGGTTGAAGACTATGTCAATCAACAATATCGTCCCCATTCACTTAAACTGCACATGGATTCACTGGTGAGTCTGCAGGCCTGGGGCCTCTCTTCTTACCTAGAGACACAGAGGTGAAATCTGATTGGATAAAAGCTCTACTTAAAACAAGCTGCACTGGAAGCAGAGCAACTGAGGAGCACAGTAGCTGTGCAATGAGAAAATAAGATAATGGGAAAAATATTTTTTTAAATTATAATACATATAAGAAATATGTATTTAAGAAAAAATATTAAATTATAAAATAGCTATAACTTTGTGATTCTGTTTAGGCCAGCAGAGAAGGCTTTGCAGGCCCTGACGGCCCGCCACTGGTGCACACGTTGAACTGCTATAGACATTCGCATCCTGAGAATAATGGAGGCATTTCCTGAAGACCAGGGCAGAATCATCTCAGAATACTTCAAGGCAAATCCCAGCAACGAGGAAGTGAAGAAGGTCCTTTCCCACGAAAACGGTATAACATTCCCTTATGTTCAGGATCTACTGATGGCACACTTCAAAGAACAGAGAGATGTCCTGATCTTGCAGGCAGATCTGTGTATAACTGATAACTTTATTTCAGATAAGCCTTTAAAAGTATTTAAATATAATGAGTGGACCATAGTCCATCTTTTTAAATTATTTTCATAAAAGTGAAATTGATGGCAACCATAGTTAAAACATTGTTGAATTGTATTAACATTAACTTAGAACGGCAATGATATTTTTGTCTCCTACACAGATATTTTTGTCTCAGACACAGCGGCGACTGTGAAGACACCCTTTGCCCTCGGTTGATCAACCCTAGGTACTAAGCCCCACAGCTTTAGTGAGTTCAGTTGTAGTGAGTTTTTTTCTTATATACTGTATATAATACACACACCTTTACATTTTTGTAAATAGATACTAATTCATAAATAGCTTAGCATGAATAAATGGTTAAGTTAATACATAGTTTTAGATAGTTATTAAACAGTTGAGTCTCTATAATACAGACGCAGGTTGTAGAATAATATTTTCTCTGGTATGTCAGTAGTTTGTGTTTCTCTATTTTTCTCCACTGATTAGGGCAGGGGTCGGCAACCTGCGGCTCCGGAGCCGCATGCGGCTCTTTGGCCCTTCTGTTGCGGCTCCCTGAGTCCTCCGTCCACACGGCGTAGAAGTATTGTTTTCGAGATGATCTCCGTCCAGACTTAAACGCCTGAAAACAAATATCACATGACTATTCACGTACACTGGGCATGCAGTGTTGTATTCGCGTAACAGCAGCAGCTGTTTTCTGCCTCTGTTGCCAGATTCGTCAAACATTCACAAACATATTGCTGGAGATCTAAAAGCCACATCTCATATATATTGCGGGGATTACGATTGTATAAGTGAGCATTACATCACAGCCACGTATGAAGAAATACATTGAAGAAAATATATTTATGGAAAGATCGCATCAACCTGGATTCGAACCCTGTCGAGCAAAATAGTAATATATCCAAGAAAAGCAGCGCTACGTGATCCGCCACTTGTATCTTACGTCCTAATTCGCCTTTTCTTGTAGGTCACTGATCATGATTTGCAGACCTCCACCCTCGTTAACCTATCGATGGATAAATCCAAATGAAGAAAAGTCACGGAGGAAAATAGAGAGTTTAATTCTGCATGGACGTATTAATTTGCTTTCACTGCCAACGATGCCAACCTGAATGCTTGATATGTGGTGAGAACTTTGACATCAAATAGCTTTTGCGGCTCCAGACACATTTTATTTGGTGGAAAATAGGGCAAAATGGCTCTTTGGATCGTAAAGGTTGCCGACCCCTGGATTAGGGTGTCCTTATAGCTTGTAAAAATGTAAATAGTTCGTCTGATCTTCTCTGTCCCTTTGTAGATTTTCAAAGTGTATGTCCTTGTAGTGATTTTGTGATTATTTGGCTAAAGATGTCTCTATTAAGAGACAGTTACTAGGGGGGTCACGTGATGCAGCGAAGCTAGGTAGACACTGGCCCAGAGGCTCTTCAAACAAATCCATTTTAAAACCTTTTAAAACACCCAAACTCAGTCCCAACCTGGTCGGACAGCTTTATTATGGTCCGAAGAACCAGAAACAAACAACTAAACTCAGCTGGTGAGCAAACTCTGACATCTATTGACAAAACAACTCCAGAGAATAGCGACGAAGAAGTTCATGTCATGGCGGCGGCGGCACAAGAGCACATGGACGGTGTGAAAGACTCCCTCATTCTTCAAGAGATACGAAACGGTAATCAAGCTCTCTCCAGTAAACTCGACTCTAAAACCGCAGAAATTAACCAATCAATCTCTGGACTGAAAACGATGCTGGATACACTGAGCACCCGCATAACCGAAGCGGAAGACCGCATTAGCAAGCAGAGGACCAGTTGGTGGGCCTAGATTCTCGCGTCCAAAAACTAAGTAAAGAAAATGACTTTTTACTGGAGAAAGTCGACCAGCTGGAAAACTACAGCAGACGCAACAATATACGTGTCGTTAACCTGAAGGAGAACTGTGAGGGAAACGACCCTGTGAACTTTTTTACCCAGTGGATCCCAGCCACTCTCGGACGAGGGCATTTCACTGAGCCGCTGATCATAGAGCGAGCACACCGAGCTCTTACACACCGTCCACATGCAGACCAGAGACCGAGACATGTATTGATACGCCTGCTTCAATACCAAGACTGGGACAAAATCCTGCGCATCGCCACACAGAGGTCAAAAGAGAACAACGGCCCCGTCATGTATGAAGATAAGCCTGTGTTGTTTTTTCCTGACCTGAGTGCCAGCTTGATGAAACGAGCTTCGATCCAAGGACATCCTGTTTGCCCTGCTTCATCCTGTAACACTGAGGATCACACTTCCCGACGGAAGAAGAAAATTCTTCAAAACACCAAAAGAAGCGGCGGCATTCCTGCGCGACTCCCCGGGACAAACTTAACGGACCAGGCGGACGGAACTAACAGGTCGATGAAACCTAGACACGCAGCGGCAGCTCTCAGGAGCTGCCTATCTTTAGCACTGCCGTCACTCTTCTTATGCTATAGATGTTGAGATAAAGTAAGTGATGGCAGCAAGTTTACTTCTGATAGATTGGTTTCATATTAACCCACCCTGCTTGCGTTCTACTTATTTCAGAAAAGGGTGTTTTCAGCATTTGTTATAATTTCTTGTTACACTTAAAATTGGATACTATACATATTGTAAAACTCTTTCTCAGACAGAGCCTTGGGCTGGTTTGTATGTTTCTGAACCAGCCAGAGATGTCATACTTGACAAGTGCAAAGTGCACAACCCAGTTTGATAGGGAAGATAGTGTCAAACGTTCAGGATTAGGCACTTGGGGGGAAGAGGGGTGGGTGAAGGGGTTTGTTTTCTTCGTTAATGTTGGTGCTATGGTTTATCTTTTTTTATTTTTTTTATTTGATCACAGGAGATACACTGGCTCTTGCACAGTGAATTTACAAAGAGGCTATGACACTCTGATGTCCACACGTAGTATTAATGAGTAGGGTAGTGAAGTTTGTTAGCTTTAATGTGAATGGGCTAAATGGACCTGTTAAAAGGAAGAGAGTTTTGACACACCTTAAAAAACTGCAAACAGATATCGCTTTTTTACAAGAGACCCATCTTACCACACAGGAGCATAAAAAGCTGAGAAGAGAATGGGTAGTGTTACGTTCCCCGTTTGGCATCTAGGGGATGCGGGGAGTAACGGCGTTTGTTTCCCGGGGAAAGAGTCAAGGGCAACTGAGGATGGTTTAACGAGATATTTATTCACAGACAGGGTGAGTGCCCCAATGGTGCTCCACAGCTTCACGCCCAGGCTGTGCTCCAACCACGTCCGTGTGGCGCTCCTCTCCTTTTAACCACGGCCTAGTTAGACTCAAATGCAGCCGCGTTCAATCACCTGTCAGCTGGCATCCAGGAACAGGGCGGCACCCGAGAGGACACTGAGGGTAGTCAGAGGGAGAGCACAAACACACACTGAGGGTAGTCAGAGGGAGAGCACAAACACACAACACGTAACACCCCCTCCCATAAAACCAAACATCCGTTTGGCCACAAACACACCCCCAGAACACATCAGACCCATATCATACGAAGCAAAACATTCCTCACCCACGGGACAGAGCATCAGCCACCACATTTTCCGCCCCCTTCTTGTGCCTTATGTTGAGGTTATAACCTTGGACCATCAGGGCCCAACGCATCAACCTCTGGTTGTGGTTACACATCTGGGCCAGGAAGACTAGAGGGTTGTGATCTGTATATACTGTCACTGGCGTGGAACTGGAGCCCACATATACTTCAAAATGTTGAAGGGCTAGAAGCATGGCCAGCGTCTCCTTCTCGATGGTGGAGTAGTTCAGCTGGGGGTGCTTGAACTTCGCCGAGAAGTAACACACAGGATGGCATACATCCCCCCCTCCGTCCTGCAATAGCACAGCACCAGCTCCTGACGCGCTAGCATCGACTTCCAGTTCGAAGGGACGTGAGAAGTCTGGAGCCGCCAACACCGGAGCACTGCAGAGGAGAGACTTAGCTGCTTTAAATGCATGACTGCAGTCACCGGTCCACACAAATGGAACAGCCGGGCTACACAGGGGAGTCACAATTACAGAGACATTTTTACAGAAACAGCGATAGTATCCAGCCATACCCAAAAAACGGCGAAGTTCGCGCCGGGTGGTCGGGGCTGGATATGACAATATCGCCTCAACTTTCGCCTCCACAGGGCGAACTTGCCCATGGCCCACCTGCTTCCCCAGGTAGGTAACCATCGCCTTCCAAAACTCACATTTTGCCAGATTCAATGTCGCCTCAGCAAGCCGCTGGAACACCACTCCCAGGCTTTCAATGTGGCTTCGCCAGTTCCCCGAGTACACCACCACATCATCGAGGTACACGTTGCAGTGGGGCACATCCCCTAAAACCGGTGCATTCCTCATGCCAAACGCCATACAGGTATACTGCATGAAATGGTCTGGCGTTACGAATGCTGAGATGTCAGAGGCTCTAGAGGTCAAAGGAACTTGCTAGTATCCTTTAAGCAGGTCTAGCTTGGTGATAAACACAGCAGGACCAATGCTGTCAATACAGTCCTCCATGCGAGGCAACCGGAATGAGTCCGGCACCGTCACTGCATTAACTTTGCGGAAATCAGTGCAGAAACGCGGGGTACCGTCAGATTTAGGAGCCAACAAACACGGAGAGCTCCATGGGCTATGACTAGGTTTTGCTAACCCATTTTCTAACAGATACTTCACTTCCTTCCTCATCTTCTCCCTCTTCTCCACAGGACAACGATACGCATGCTGCTTGATTGGGGCTGCATTACCCACATCAATGTCATGCTGCACCACACCGGTACATGTTGGCACATCCCCAAACAGATTAGGGAAGGAGCGGAACAGCTCAAGCAACACCCCTTGCTGACTTTCAGTCAGGTACGACAAATGCAACTTTAAGCTGGACAAAACCTCAGAGTTGGTCAGTCTGCCACACTGCTGACCCCCAGAGGGCACTGCCAGACCATCGTCAGCCATGGCCTCCACACAAATCATGGAAGAAGAAACCAGCTCGGGGGCAGCAGTCCCCACAATTCTGTCCTGTTCCCCCAGGGCAACTTCTCTGCACAAATAAGGTTTGAGCATGTTCACATGGCACAACCTTGTCTTCCTTCTGCGCTCAGGTGTGCGAATCATATAGTTGGTGTCTGACACTTTTCCTTCCACCACATACAGACCTGAGAAACAGGCAGAGAGGGCAGAACCAGCCACTGGTAACAGCACTAGCACTTTATCACCAGGCTTGAACTGTCGCTCAACAGCCGTCTTATCAAACCTCTTCTTCATGTTGTCCTGGGAGGAAGAAAGGACTTCCCTCGCCAACCCGGTCGCACGCTGCAACCGGTCCCTACACACTGAAACAAACTGTACCACATCAGTCTTGGGCTTAGACCCACACATCAACTTCTCCTTCAGCAATTTTTACGGCCCACGCACTTCATGACCAAACACCAGTTCCGCAGGACTGAACCCGAGGGATTCCTGTTTCGCATCCCGCACGGCAAAGAGCACATTAGGTACACCCTCATCCCAGTCCTTCTCGGTGTCGTAACAATATTTTCGTAGCATGGACTTCAGAGTCTGGTGCCATCGTTCAAGCGCACCTTGTGACTCTGGATGGTAAGCGCTAGACACAGAGTGGGAAACACCCAATGACTGCAAGGTCTCCCTAAAGGTCTTGGATAGAAAATGTGTTCCCTGATCAGTCTGTACAACTTTTGGTAGCCCAAAGGTGGTAAAAAACTTCGTCAGTGCCTTAGTGATTACTGGCGCCGTGATCTTACGCAAGGGCATGGCCTCAGGAAAACGAGTGGCAACACACATCACTGTTAGCAAGAACTGGTTACCCGACTTGGTTCTAGGCAATGGACCCACACAGTCAACAATGACATGCTCAAATGGCTCACCAACAGCAGGGACAGGACGCAAGGGCGCTGGCGGCACCACCTGATTTGGCTTTCCCACCACCTGGCAAGTGCTGCAAGTCTTACAGAAGGTAATCACGTCTGCTTTCATTCCTGGCCAGAAGAAATGCCCCAGGATCCTGTCATAGGTCTTAGTGACCCCTAGATGACCAGACCATAGATGCTCACGCGCCACTGCTAGCACTAGCTGCCGACAACCAACGGGGATGACTATTTGGTAAACGGTGTCCCAGTCCTCACCTCCCGCCTTGCCTGCCTCTGCGACCCACCTCCGCATTAACACACCATTCTCCAGCAGAAACGACTGCTTCGTTCTGCACCCACTGGTGCCTTCCCCCACTGCGGCGAAACACCTTACCAAGACTGGATCACTTCCTTGGGCGCTGATGAGCGCTTCCCGGGTCAGCGGCAATGCCAGCGCAGGCGCAGAATTTGCTAACCCTTTAGGATCTTTTGATGTATAGTTCACGGGCCAACTAACAGGGGAAGATCTATCCTCGGACAAAACAGTAGCAAACAGTGAATCAGATAAGTCCACCTCCTGTTTCCGGGCCTGGGCTCTAGTCAGAACGCTAACCTTAAACACGTCTGGATAACTCTGCGCCATCTCATCACACGCCAAGTTATGAATGGGAACATCTACAACTTCAGGTGCATGGAACACCTTACCTCCCGCTATATCGTTCCCCATGATGAACTCTACCCCATCCACAGGAAAACACGAGCGGACTGCTACTGGGAAGAAACCGCTGATTAATTTGGTATTCACATAGCCCCGGTGGAGAGGTGCTGGAACGAAACCCATTTCTATTCCTCTCACCACCGTACCCGCACCACAGGCAGACTCGTCGCTAAAAGGCAGAGCACGTGCAAGAATAAAGGACTGCGAACCACCCGTATCGCGTAGCACCGTCACCGGGCGCTGGTCCTCTGCCTCTCCGGTGAGCGACACAAAACCATCTAAGATAAAAGGTTTAAAACAATTATCAAGCCCTCTTGGAGCGGTAACCTGGCCAATGGGAGTCACCGTCGTCATTAACCCGACTCCCTGCGGCTGCTGTCCGGAAGTTACCCCAGATGGCCTCCGTTTCCAGGCTGCACAGTCCACGATCAAGTGACCAGCGTCATGACAATAAAAACACCGTCTCTCAGCTTTCGGACCCGACCGAGAATCGTTCCCACGTGACACACATGTGCCACTACGTACCTGCGAATACTCACACTCCTGAGCATCGCGCCTCGAAAACACATGCCTATGAGTAAGAGCGAATTCGTCTGCCAGCGTAGCAGCCTGCTGCAGGGTGGCCACTTTTTGTTCGTTCAAATACACCACTGTACGCTCAGGAACACAATTTTTAAATTCCTCCAGCATCAGGAGCTCACACACGGAGGCCAGGTCGTCAGCCTTACTGGCCTTACACCATCGGTTGAACAGCGTCTTTTTATCCCGCGCAAAGTCAGTGAATGACTGGTTGTAAGACTTCCTAAGGTTCCGGAACCGCTGTCTATAAGCCTCTGGCACCAGCTCATAGGCTCGCAGAATGGCACCCTTGACCGTCTCATAGACCAGACTATCTTCCACGGACAGGGACGAGCAAGCTTCCTGAGCTTTTCCACACAGCTTGCACTGCAACAGTATTGCCCACACGTCTTCTGGCCAATGTAAAGCCGCAGCAATACGCTCAAACGCACCAAAATATGATTCCACCTCAGACTCACGAAATACAGGGACCAAAGAAATATGTTTAGTAACATCGAAGGCAGCAGTTGACCCTGGCGTTACCCGCATATCTGCCGAGGTGCGAGCAGGAACAGAACGCAGCTCTAACTCACGCATCCTAACTGCCGTATCTGCCTCCAACTTACGGAATTCTAACTCCCTCCGTAGCTCAAACTCTCGCTCTCGCTCTTCCTTTTCCACCCGGAGACGAGCGAGGCGCATCTTTACCCAAGCCTCAACCCCCGAACCAGGAGTTGATCCCGAAAAGAACGGATCAAACTGTGGCAATGTGTGCGGCTTCGCTTCCGCCCTACCACTCTGCGAAGCCGGAGTGAAAGGCTGCTCGGTCGACTCCCCCACCGGAGCACCAACGCCCTCGTCACCCGAAGATAGCGCTGCACCTGCTGCTGCCTCGGTCTCCACCGGCTCCGGTAGCCTGAGAACACCCTTACCACATAAGTTGTTAACAATCACTGCCTTGAGTTCCCCTTTCGAAAGGGTAATCGAAACAGGAACACTATAATACGTGGCTATTTCCTGCAGCTCACTCTTCTTGCACTCCTCGAACAGAGTGAGAGAAGGATTCGCCACAAACTCCTCCATATCAAACTCTGCCATCTTCCCACGGTGAAGAGAATACCCAGATAGCAGTCGACTCCAGGGCGGATCCGCCCTCAGACCGTCAGGTCCGCCGTACTGTCCCACCCGGTTCGGCCATGCGCGCCGGATACGCCCCGCCTACCGATCGCGCACCGTTAAACAGTGGATTCGCTGCGGACACCCGGCGGATCTGCACATCGAACGCATTTTCCCCAGTTCAAATACTGCAGGCAGCTAAGCAGCCACCATTAGGACCCACATAAGGGCGCAATAAAAGGGGGTGAGACGCTCACCTGGGGCATTTCCTCCCGAACGCAGACAACCCTGAGTGAGCAGCTTACCAACCACGAGGCCAGCCTTTGTTTGGTCACTGATTTGGTAAGTTCTCTTTCTTTCCTTTTTAAAATATGTTTAAAAGCATGATTTTTAGAGTGAAATTGTAGAAACGTGATGTATTCTTTTTAGGTCATAGCATTAAATCGAAGGTGTGTGAGATAATGGTTAAACATGTGTTATCTGCTAGTGTAGAACTAGTCCGGGCCATACCCGATATTTTCTTAATAATCTCCTCTTTTATCTATTCATTTAAGGTAAGCACTGGAGCAGGACTTTAGCTCCCAGCTTCAAACAATTCCTTCACACCGTACGTTACCCTTTCGTACAACACAACTTTCAACAATGTGACAACATTTATCACAAAATACAACAGTTAATACAATGTACTATTATCCCTTTATTTCTTATTTATCCACCCCAGATTATAATCTTTTATCAGTATTCGTAATTCAGCCTGCAAATGAGTCTCAGCTCAGTTTCCAGTCAAAGCAATGTTACCAGTTTGCTGCGGTCTCTCCCTCTTTCCCAGGCTTTCAGAGACGCTGACCACTCGATACCTTCACTAAGTTTTCCTATGAACTAACTTTTTATTAAAAAGGTTCTGTTTCCCTGTTTGTCTTTGGGCCCAGAAGGTATCTAGTGTCAACAAACTCGTCCAGTCCGTGTTCGAGGTCTAATATCATGTCATTTCACATTCACATTCCTTTTCCCATTGAACCAAACATTTCTGGTTTTTCTCTATTTTTTCTAAGTCTGTGACTTTGACTATTTTATGAAACCCAAACTTTTTTTTTTTTTCTTTTTTTTTTCCATAACGAGAGAGATTTTCTAGAATTCTCCTTATTTCTGTGTCATAGCGTCCACCATGAGTCCAGAGGGACCTTCGTCTTTACTTTTACTCTGTGTGCCACCCATCTTTCAGGTATGGTATGTACTTATATTATTAAATGCAGTCGTCACTACAAGTCTTGTAGGTCAAGGAGTTCTTGATAAATACGAACACAGAGGGTGTCGCAGCTCTCAATCCTATCTTCCTTTTATTCGGTCAAGGAGTTCTTGATAAATACGAACACAGAGGGTGACGTAGCTCTCAATCCTATCTTCCTTTTATTCGGTCAAGGAGTACTTGATAAAAACGAACACAGAGGGTGTCGCAGCTCTCATCCTATTTTCCTTTTATTCAGTCAAGGAGTACTTGATAAATACGAACACAGAGGGTGTCGTAGCTCTCATCCTATCTTCCTTTTCTTCGGTCAAGGATTTATTGATACCTACGAAAACAGAGTATTTCGTAGCTCGCAACCCTATCTTCCTGTTCGGTCAAGGACCTGTCATAAATCTGATCCTAGGATTTATTCACTCTGTCTTCCTATTCTGTGGTCAAGAACCTGTCATAAATCTGATCCTAGGATTTATTCATTCTGTCTTCCTATTCTGTGGTCAAGAACCTGTCATAAATCTGATCCTAGGATTTATTCATTCTGTCTTCCTAAGTAAAGACTCATAATGACGCTATAAACAGAAATATGTTATCCTTAATTTAACACAACCCAATTTCAAAATAAAACCCCATAAAAATAGAAAAAGACAACTTATCATACAAGAAGACCAGGTGTATAAAAAACTCTTATTTAGATTTGCAGTTTGCTTTACGATATTCTGTAAATTAGGAGTTAAGTCTGATAGACTCACACCGTTTTCTATAAAATCAATGATTACATTTGGAAATTCAACTTCTTACCCGATGTGAAAAAATTATCTCTTTGTCTTGAATCGTAGTGAAGCCAATCAGAACCTCCTCCGAACGCCTGGACCCCTCTCTCCTTGCCTAATTAGGTATAGGGCAGAATCACTTCTCTCTTTTTTTTTGTGGATTCTGTAGCGGCCGCTACCCTGGCGTTCCTCGGAGTCCTGATGGAACTTCAAACGACCCTGCTCCGCAGCGCCAAATTGTCGTAGAATATTTCTATGTCCATCGGGAGAAGAGAGTGATATTCGCAAATCAAAATAATCCAAGTCTCCAAATCATTCAAAGTTGTCTTGTTCCATTTATTCTCTTGCAAGAGGGAGAATCTCCCAACACAGCTCTTTACACAGAGACTGCTGGAAGCATTCTTCAACATCAGTTCAAATCCTCACACACTATATACTAAAGCAGGAACAGTCTCCTCCTTTAGACAGGTCAAAGGTGTCTTACGCTGGTTGATCTGATCTCCCATTTTCCATTGATCTCATTGTCAGATTCATTTACATTAACCCAAACATCCCCAGGACAGGAACAAACCCCCAGTGTGACCCTTTGATCATCTTCCTGTGTCTGTCTTTACGGTCCTCTAAAGTAAACAGTAACTCTCAGTTCCTGATCTGATCATAAATCATGTCTACACAGAGCTATCTGTTCTTACCCCATGTTTGGACAGAGCTAAATGTCTAACTCTGTTCTTCTAATGTTTCTAACCATTTCATGATACTGATATATATTTCTTACCATAACAGTTTCCTCCCAAGACTTCCTGGATTCTTGGGATGGGGTATCGATCAGGATGTGTCTTTTCATTTAGCTGTCGATAGTCTACACAGAGTCTGATAGTAGAATCCTTTTTCCTCACAATCACGATCGGTGATGAGTAGGAAGCGGTTGACTTCTGGATCCATCCTCTGCTGAGGAGGTCTTGTATGTGTTTCTTCACTTCCTCATACAGGTGACGTGGGATGGAATTGTATTTCTTTGTCACTGGGATGTCATCCTTCAAGCGTATTTTCATCTGAAGATCAGGAATACATCCAGTGTCCCAATCATCCCTCGCGAAAACTTCACTCTCTTCCCTAAGCATCTGTCTCACTTGGTGTTGCTGCTCTGATGTTAGGTGGGAGAGATCGACAGGTGGATCCCAGAGTTGCTTTTCTGGTTTACTTTCATTACAACGTCCGACTGTTGTTTCCTGACATGGTCTCACTTGTTCATTTTTGCTCAAATCTGCATTTTCATTTTGCATTTCAGATGTGGCTTTTTCCTTAACTTCCTTTTCAGCATCTACAGCATATAACCAACCAAGTACAGTTCTGTTTTGTAGTCATCATCTGTGTTGTTTTCAATCACAACCAAAATGGTGGCTTTATCTTCACTGGGTAACTGTACCAACTGTTGCTTTATATCCAGTCCAGCAGGCCATGGTGTGTCTTCATTTGGTTCCAGTATTGCATACTGCTCCCTGAATATGCTCTTGTTGAGTTTCCCACAGACCACCTTTACCATCTTGTGCTTTGGGATGATAACATCCTGTCTTCCGAGCCTTGCAATCTGACTCTCTGAGATGGTGTTCTGCTTTTTCAGAACTGAATATACTGCTCTTGCCTTTTTGTGTCCGACATCGAGGGCTGATCCAAGACTGTGCACAAATTTGCTTGCTACTGTTCTGTTAGTAGACAAGACGGTCTGTGCTAACTCTTCAATCACACCCTATTATTGGTTTTGCAAGTGGGTTAGTGGTCACCAATAGCGGCACTAGTAGTTCACTGTCCTTATTTTCTGGTAGGCTGAACTTCACTCCTATCCATCCCTCATAAGGTATCTTTGTCCCATTTGCAGCGGAGAGATCCAATATACCCTCATCAAAGAGCTCTTGCACTGGTCGAATCTCAGCATCTGGTCATCTGTGTCATTTTCCAATCCATGTCAACAATAGACACTTGGGATGCTGTATCCCAGGGGTCCCCAAACTTCTTCCTGCGAGGGCCACATCACTGAACATATCGTTTGACCTAGGGCCGCACGATTATGGGGGGGGGGGGGGGGGGGGGGGGTGCTACTCGCAGGTGAGCGACTGTTGCATCGTGCGCGCGGATCGGGGCGGAACACCGCCGTGCGCGATACAGAGAGCAGGGGAATTGAAAACGCGCGACCATGTAGTGACAGACATGACATGCCGGCGTGTAAATAAATTAAGCACAAGTACTCGTCCTTCAAGCTCCCGTCTCTCTGCTTCTTCTTCTTCTTCTTCTTCTTCTTCTTCTTCTTCTACTCTTCTACTTCTACAGGGTGCGCGCATGACAGCTCTCATCTCGTTCGCCCCCTGGTGGTTGGCTGATTCAGGAAGCGTTTGATTTGATATGTAGCAGAGCACGTATTTTAAACGTTAATATCGCAGACGATCATGCTCATTTAATCGTGGCAGCCAAAATCGTGATCGCAATTAAAATTCGATTAATTGTGCAGACTGAAAAAAAATCATAATGCGTCTCTGGTATTGTTCAGGGGGCCGGACCAAATGTGGAGGCGGGCCGCATCCGGCCCGCGGGCCGTAGTTTGGGGACCACTGCTGTATCCCATAACACTGTAGTCTGAACTCCACCAAGGTTAGACTGGACAAGACTTTTGCGTCCCACTAACTTTGCTGTTCTTTCTTGTTTTCTTGTCAATATGGCCGGACTCGTTAGCATAGCATCATTGTTCAACTTAACATTGGCCACATCTATTTTGCATGTGCTGGCGGTGGTATATTTTCTCTTTCAACAGCCAATAGCCCAATGTTCACTGCTGCCACACTTGTAACAGTGTGTACATCGGCTGTCTGGGTTGGATTTTTCACACTCAGAACACTTTCTTGGGTTTCGTGTCACATTACCAGAGTTGTTCTGCTTAGCTTTAGCTGGTTTGTCTTCTTCTTTATTTCTCTTTGCTTGGTTGAGACTAGCCACATGTGTAGTGAGGTTCTAGAGCGCTTCACAGATCACTTTATTACCAGCATCAAGCTTCTCAAGTATAGGATTAGGCTTAGCTGTGTGGCTTTTATTGTTCTTCACACCACTAAGCTGCTCAACTTCACTGTTCTCCTCTTCTTGAACCATGGCCACTTTCACTCCCTTTGGTTTGGAGACAGATAAGAGTTTATTTCTCCTCTCCAGTTCCACACTGTAAGCGGCGCTCATTTTCTCGAGTAACACTTCGTCCTGTACAGATGGATCCTGCAGGTAAGGCTTGATATCGGTACGTACAGCATCATCTTGTAACCCTGTCACCAATGTTTGCAAGAACTGGGTCTGTATGAGTTCTGGATTATACTTCAGCCCTACCTTGGCTCTTTCTGATGCAAATAGAACTTTCTGTCTGAGGTCCATAGTGCGGATTAGAAACTGCACAGGGGTTTCTTTTGGCTCTTGGACAGCAGGGGTCAGTGAATGATAAAGTTCTGTGGCATCTTTCTCGACGAAATGAGTCCTAAGGACTTGTCTTAAAGAGTTCAGTGATAGTTTTTGTCTGCTCTCCAAGTAGCTCTTCAATCTGACTTCAGGTACAATAGACTGGATTACTGCTTCTACAATTTCACCTTCATCGTAGCCTTTTCGTAGTCCACGTTCAATCTGTCTTTCAAGGCTGGTGAAATTCAGCTTGTCTTTTTGGCCCACTTCACCAATTTGACCAATAATCCTGAAATCCTTCCTGTACATGGGATGCAGATTCACGTTGTTTCTGGTTTGTTCTGAGTCTCTTACTGAGCCTGTTGAGCTGCTTGACCTCTGTGGTGACAAAGCTGGTTGCGGTGTAGTACCATCTACCGTCGACAGGGGCCGCCCCATAACTGCCTCTGGCTGCCCACTCGTCTCCTCCACACGTTCTGTCCACCAGCATCGTCAGTCCCTTTTCTCAAGTTGTCAATAAAATCGTTCGTGGCAAAAAACGCACTGAAAATCCTGTATCCTCCAAACCAGTAACATCACTCTCCAGGTAACCCAGGATCAGCCTTCTCAGAAAACGACATGAAGATTTTATCTCCTCACTGGGCTGAAGTCCTAGCTCCTGACATACTGCACTGAGATCAGTTACTGATAAAGTTACAAGTTTCTTCTCAACATCAGCCAGTAGCGATTCCTCACTCTCCATATTTGTTCAGTCTTTTAATTACTCACAGCACACAGCACTCACACTTGCTTAGACCGGGCGGAAACACCAAAAATTATGTTGCACCCTTAAAATGAACTGTCCAACAACACGTCCATCTTCGTTTTGCAACTTTTATTTACAAACCCCATGGTTAAGCACAAGCACATTTTGCGTCCAGCCTGCATACATCACGTTCTCTAACAACTCTCTTAAAGCGACAGCGCTTTCTTCTAAAGGGTCAGTACAACAACTTTCTTCCCTTTACAGTTGGCAAGCATAACTACTGAAGTAATACAAATATGAATGAACTTAAACACATATTTAAAGCAAATGATTTTACATAAACACAGTGATATTAAATTAGCAAGAAATATGAAATTACATATTCCAGTGCGCTACAAGGGCTTGAAATGGTGTATATACGAATGGGACAGCACTTTGCTGCAACATATTACATTAGCATGACAACATCAACAATTATGATGTACAATAGTGGGTATTTATTTTATATTTTTTACTCCCTGATTTAAATGTCTTCCAGGCTCATTCCTCACAAGATGAGAGGTTATTTCAAATAATCTATTTACTTGTTTTTGTCAAAACAGCTTCAATGACAAAATGTAGTATTTAAATGAATATATATATATATCCTCTGAGTTCGTGTTTGTTCCATCTTTAATCCGTAATGTTTCTGTGTAAATTGAATTTGCCAGGCTGAACACCCATGTGCACGTCCTCTTTGTCTACCTTTTTTTACAACTCCATGCTTCCACTGGTAACCCCGTGTTTAACGGTACATTGATATGAATTGTGGGTAATTCCCTTGGGCAAAGTCTGCATCTAATGCTGACTTACGGGAAAGGTTCATAAAGGGCTCTAAATGTCTGTAAGAGAGCTCTCAAACACTCAATGATTTGACAGTGGGACAGAACTAAACCCTCAATGACTTTGCGGGAGTGCACCTCAAAGTCGGTGAGTCTGTGAGTGTGGGTATTGGGATTGGGCCCTCCTCTCCTGAAGAGTGGACGAGATCAGGCAGCAGCAGAGGGAATGACAAAATGCTGAGGTCAAGTCCAACAGTTTGTAGCAGCCTTCAAAGAATAAGACAGAAGTCCCAGAAACATTTACATCATGTTAGATCCATCTGTTGGCTTCCTGTAGTCTGCAGACCATGTTCTCATTTATCTGTTATTCTCTCCATGTCTGCCTTGTAATCATAGACTTGTAACGCACTTTGTAATGCACTGTTAATGCTGTTAACAGATTAGACCTTCATTGCAAATCATTAGAATAATAGCCTACAATCTATATTAAATATTAGAACACAGGAATTACGAAACGCTGTTTGTTGTAAAACTAAGATCCAATCAGGTCTTTGATAAAACAGCCAGGCGTTTTCCATCATGCCCTGGGTTGGTAGAGCACAACTGCGCCACGGTAAGAATACAGCAGCCAAGTTTCAGGACGAACTTCCCTCTCTCCTCCGGCAGAAACAGGAAGTGTCTTAAGTTTTCGTAACTATGGTTTCGTATCAGCACCTTTTATATATAATATGATGCTTTTATTTGTCACACTCTTGTAGATATGCGGCCTCAATGGATGAAATCTGGGAAGAAGAGGATTGTTATACAAACCAACTGAGAGAACATCTTCTCTGTGCTGAAGCTCTGATGTACCAGCTGTGTTGTGTTCAGTGTTCTTAAATATTAAAAAGGTACACATATTTTAAATTCAGTGGCCTCTTTAGCTTCGTTATGAACTTCTTGGAAATTCATGAACTTATATGATATGGTTAGTAAAAGACATGGACATTGAGACATAATTGAGTGTGATTCACACTTCCTGAGAATATCGTTGTCTCTGTTATCCGGAGCTTCAGAACACCTGAAGCTGACATTGAAGCCCATTTAAGGAGCTCCTTTGTCTTCTCTTTTTGGTTCTCAGAGAAAATACACATGTGGTGGTTTTCATTATGCGAACGTGTCTCCTCGCTATCCTAACTTGCGTCCTTTCCTCGAGTTTTAGTCTGAGACATGCAAGAGTAGGAGGTGATGAAGAAACGTGAGGATGGAGGAGCAGAAAATCCCGAATGAGAAATCCTCTTAAGCGACGTCAGTTACTGAAGACCTGTTGCACAGCTGTATCACCTGTCAAACCGACTGGTTTCACAGCTATTTAAGAACAACTTCAAAACCTTCCAGTATCTTTCATAGATGGATATATAGATATTGGATCGGATCGGTCTCATCAGAGGAAGTACAAGTTAGTGTAATGAAAAGCACCCAAAGTGTTGAGGGAGGAGCAGCAGACTTTCTTTCTTTCTTCTCACTAACAAGTGTTAGCTATTCTTATACACACTATAGCCACACAACACAACAAACAAAACAGCTCATCTTATTAAATTATCAATTGTGTACAGAAGAAAAACAAAATGATCATCCTTTTAACAAACATGAAGCCAAACACAAATATAAATCTATCACAAGATTTTGTTTTCTTATTCATACAAGTAAATGGTAATTCTGAATGAAAATAAATCCTTTTCTAAATGGCTTATATAATGAATTATATATTTATCTATCCTGCGCTTTCACACATTTCATTTCCAAAGAAATAGGTTATTAAAATGGGGATTTCTACTTTCACAGTTTTACTTTGTATTTTTCACACCATAAATCATAATTTACACTCTGTGAAATGTGTGGAGATACAGTTTCACCAATGTTTTCAGTCTATCTTTAATGTTCTCTTGAACAATATGCACCGACAATGAATTCCACCTGTGATTCTTGATTAGTGACTAATAATAATGAGTTATGTAATAATTTTAGGGACAGACTGGTGGTCTGTGAGCTTCAGTGAGCGAAAGATTGCAGGAAGAATAATCAAAAGTCCAACTCCTACAACAAGAAACCAAACAATTAGACCAACAGAGTTGGTTATCATAAACTTAACTTACATTTTATTTATAAAATCCAATTTTTTCAAAGTAAGAGATTTGATAAACCTCAAGTTTTCACAAATGAATGTTTAAAGACACTTTATCTTGTGACTCAGTAACCCAAAATGAATTTTGTGTAAATACAAAAGTAACATTTGAACAAATGTAAAACAAAGACCTCTCAACAGTTAAATTACTCAATTTGGGAATGGTTTACAAAGAATGTGCAAATATGTAACACTTACACTTAATTACATTGGAATATATATTCAAAATAAAATCTTTAACGAAAACATTGCATTAGTGTTCATTTATATTTCTGTTGAAGATTTCTGGGGACGTATTAGATTCACATATAAAAATACCGTTGTGTCATATAAAATACAATATAGAATATATTTAAGTATAGACCTACTTAAGGGCTGATATATACCCTTTCACTATTCATAATTAGCATGGGTATTTTTGTTGTATAAATTGAAATTGACTGAAATAAAAATAAAAAAAAGAATCCCAAATGTAGTTTTATAAACTTTGTTCAGGATCGGGACCACGCCCAGAACATGGCTCATTTCCTCCGCACAAGTATTTGAGCTCAACGAACCCGTTCACTTCCTCTTCGGCTCTGTTCTCTCATGACGTGTGCTTCCCGAGCCTCAACCACGTACTTTCATAACATGGACGCAGAGATCACCCTCTCTCCTTCCGACAACGACTTGTTCGAAGACGACACTCCAGAAGTCCCGGAGACGGTACCGTCTCCCATCATCTCTCGCCGCCAGCAAACTTGGCTGAGAACAACGATCCATAATCCCCGCGACTCCCGACATCTGTCCTCGGACAATTCCGAAGTTGTCGGTCCTTCTCCGTCCAACAACCCCAGGGGGAGATCCCGACAACGGCGTCCGAGGGACATCGTCCCTCCACAACGCCGCTCTTCCACCCGCTCGAGATCCAGCCGCTCAAACGATGGCCAAAACCAGAGCGACCCTCCTCCACGCCTACGCTCCGATGGCCCCCATACATCCCGCATTTCCGAGTGGACAGTCGCTCGCCTGAAGCACGCACTCACCCAGCTCAATATCCATTTCCACCAGTCCGACAGAAAAGCAAAACTTTTCAAACTGCTCACGGACGCTCAGCACCACACCTCCCTCGATCGCCGAGCCACCAGAGCACTTCCGGGTTCCCAGTGCAGCGTCAGGCGCTACTTCGCCGACGTCACGACGCACAACGCGGCCAGACGGGCCCAGCCAGTCACACCAGCCCTTCCAGAGGGCCAGGTCGTATAGCACCCCCCCATACTCTCTCTGCATCAGGGATACCTCACCCCGCAGTCTCTTTTCCCCATTCTGCACTTCCAACCCATGCACATGCATCCTTTCATCCCAGCATCTTTTCCTCTTCCCTCGCTCCTGCCTTTCCTTCCAACTCGACACCGGCTACCGTAGCCGCACAGAACGCTCCAACAGCAGGATTCTACGTCGGAGCCAACAGCCAAAACTCTGCGTTTCCTCCTGTCTCTGCTTTCCCCCCTCTCTCCCCCCCGCACCCTCCCATCCGGCCACCACATGCACCCTCTCAGCACCCCTGCCCTCCACCTCAGCTTCCCGTAAACGAAGCCCCCCTGTTTACTGCAGTCTGCCTCCATTACTTCCCCCACCATCCATCACCCCGAAACCAGAAATCAACCAGCCAACCTCCTCCGGCTGTCCCCCCAGAGGTATGGACAAAAGAGGTAGACCAATCCTCTACCAGGGTGGGAGGATGGTCTGCAATAACTTCAAAGACCTAGATTGCCAATCCTCTAGCTGACGATTTCTCCACACCTGCTCCTTCTGCGGGGGGGCCCACGCAAGACCAACCTGTCCCCATCAACCAACAAAGCACAGCAAGTGTAAGTACCTCAACACACCAATTAACATCCACGCCCTAGCTTCCGCCCTTAAAACTCACCCAGACCACCAGTTCACAAGCTTCCTCATCCAGGGTCTCACACACGGCTTCCACCCAGGCGTGCAGGTGAAGCCAGAATCTTCCTTCATTTGTAAAAATTTGCAATCGGCCATCTCCAAACCCGACACAGTCGACAAACTCCTGGCTCAGGAAGTCAAAGACACATTTATGATATGCCCACTCACTAGCCCACCTTTCCCTATATTTAGAATCAGTCCAATCAGCATCGCGAATAGAAAATATTCAGGCAAAAAGAGACTCATTATAGACCTCTCTTCCCCCCACGGCTCCACGGTTCCATGCATCAACAGCTTAATTCCCAGCCCGGACTACTCCATGCAGTACACCACTATCGACCACGCCGCATCCCTTATTCGCCTTGCAGGTCCAGGAGCCTGGTTATCTAAAGCAGACATTACCAGTGCCTTTAAAGTGCTTCCCATCCATCCCTATTACTGGCCCCTTTTCGGCATCCTCTGGAAGGGTGCTTATTACTTTTCGGTGCGCCTGACCTTCGGGTGCAAGAGCAGCCCAAACATTTTCGATTGCCTTTCCGAAGCACTCTGCTGGATCCTGATAAACATCCATAAACTCCCGTACATCATCCACCTCCTAGACGACTTTCTCACCGTCATGTCACCCTCCTCTCCCCCAGCACTCGGCCTCCACACGCTAACCGCCTCGTTCTAGGAGCTCGGCGTTGCCCTCTCCGCAGAGAAAACTGCAGGTCCCAGGACATCCTTGGAATTCCTCGGCATCACCCTTGACTCCGTCTCACTCCAAGCATCCCTACCTACCGAGAAAATCAACCGGATTTCATTACTAATCTCTAATTTCCTCCTGGCCCCCAAATGCACCAAACGCCAACTCCATCACAAAGCTCCACGACCATGTCACACTCGACAAAGCATGCAAGACAGAGCTAAAGCTATGGCACCAATTCCTTTCCTCTTGGAACGGCATATCCTTCTACGATGAATACATCACAAAGCCGGAAGACATCCAGCTGTACACAGACGCAGCACCCTCCATCGGTTTTGGAGGCCTCTTTGGCAACAAGTGGTTCTCAGCCGCATGGCCGCCTAAATTCTCATCCCTTACTCCTTCCTCCGCAATCTCTGAAATGTATCCAATAGTCGTAGCAGCCATTCTTTGGGGGCATGAATGGTAAAAAAAAGACCATTGCCATCTATTCGGACAACAGCGCCGTCGTAGACATCATCAATAAAGGACGGTCACATTGCCTAGAAATAATGATGTTCATGTGGAGACTAACCTTGGTTTCAGCCCAGCACCAGTTCATCATCCGAGCCTCCCACATCCCAGGTCACTACAACTCCATCGCTGATTCACTTTCCCGTTTCTCATTCCAGAAATTCAGACGATTAGTGCCAACCTCAGACCCTCTGCCGACTCCGGTTCCACCGTTTTCAGCCACCATCTTCAACTGACCCCACAACTGGAACACCTAATCTCCGCCTCCCAAGATGCCATCCTCAACAGCGTTGCCCCTCAAACGCTCTCATCGTACTTCACCGGATGGAAATGCTTCAAAGCTTTCCAAGTCACTTTTAACCTTCCCTTCCCATCACTCAACATCCTTACCCTCACAAACTTCATTACATTCGCCCATTCCCTCCTTAGGATTAAGTCCTCCACTATACGGGTATACTTAAGCGGAATTAACTTTTTTTACAAAACTGGCCTCAGGAACGCCGTGCCCAGCCTCTACCCTTTCGCACATAGCGATGTTACTCAAAGGTCTTCGTAAAGCCGAACCACGGCCTATGCCTAAACGTCTGCCCCTCACCTCGGACCTTCTCACCCGCTGCATCCATATGTTGCACACCCGTCAGTGTCTGATGATGGGCGCACCAAAGAACGGCAGCAGACACCTTGAATAGCAGGTGTGTTTCCTGTGTCCTGCGCCTCTGTCTGTGCTGCTTGTCCCTCCATGACGGGCTGCACTGCTGCTGGGTAAACTGCCTTCACCATTTCAATGTGCCCTAAGTTTGTGCGTGGGCTCAGTGCGACACTGTGTTTAGTGCTGTTAACTATAGGGACTGGAATAGTGGTACAATTCCCCTTTCGCTTGGTGAATAGCACTTCCTGTATATGTACCCCTTCTGGCAGACTGTTTTTTGTGTCAGGGCAAAACAACATCACTGTGTCTTCGTCAGTCTGTGTGTGCGAGCGGCACTTCACTGTGGTTGATTCTCCAGGAAGGAGGACTATTCTATGCTTGCCTGTTTTCACGATCACTTCCTCATTATCTGACTGGTAGGTGTGCATTAATTGTATGAAGATCTCAGCAGCACTGGAGTCAATGCCAAAGGCCCCACTAACTATTTGTGCAACACAGTCATTTGTTGTCACTCCCAGCTGTTTTATTTGGGTATTTATCATTTCCTCTATCACATTGAAGCCTATGATGGGATCCTCAGCTACCTTCGGGTTGCTGGACACAAGCACTGGTACCAACATACTGTGATTCGAATCCTCCGAGTTCAGTTTGAACTCTACCGGTATCCACCCAATAAATGGTATTTCTGTCTGATTGGCTGCAACCCCATTTAGTGGATCTGGTCCAATAAATTCATCAATCTGACGAATTATGCTGTGAGGGAGGTGTTTACCTCTCCAGGCATCATTTATCACTGTTGCCTGTGCCCCCGTGTCCCAGAGTGCTGTCACAGGTATGTTGTCAAAGCTACATTTCACCATATTCCGTCTTCCTATCAGTTTAATCAGTCTCCTTTTCTGTTTGGCTTACACATATCTGGTAATTTGTGTTTTCTTTCTTCCTCCTCAGTTACCCTTTTCTCGACTTGACTTATTGCCACACAGAGAGGCTTGTGCTTTTCCCAGTGGTTTCTCTGACATTCTTTTGAGCAGTATAATGTGACTGAACACCCCTTACATTTTTGTAGTATTTTTACCTGGTCCTCCTCTTGTAGGCAGTTCTGGCAACATCGGGACTGTGATGGTTTTTGTTGGGTTACTGTGGGTCCCTCGACAGCAACCCTCTCCCGTTTCCCTGAGACTGGTAAGGAGCCCTGCACCCACGACACACATGTCCAGCCTGGCCACACTTGAAGCAGTGGTTGCAGCTTTCTCCTTCACCTTTGTCCTGGCAGGTCCTGCAGCCTCTCTTCCGAGCCCATCTCTCTCCCATTGTCTGTCTCCTGTTTGTGTATGTACTCATGGAAGCCAATACCATCTTTTTCATTTCTGCCATTTCAGTTTTCAGTTCCCTCACGATTGAATGGATCTCAGTCAGTGTGTGGCTGGTTGTCGGAGGCTTTTCTTTCTGGTCTCGGCTGTTCCTCCCAGCCTGTGCAGTTGGGTCTGGAGAAGAGCTATGTTGGCTGCTCGCTGCCTCACCTGAAACACTAGCATGTAGTTCATTTACACGGGCTGACTTGACAGTGGATTTCTTGAGTTTGTTGAGTCTCTCTGCCTCAAGACTTGCTGCCTCATTTACTCTTTCAATGAGCATCTCATCACTGACTGTTGGGTCATCCAGGAAAGGCTTTATCTGGAATTTAATGTTATCACTCAACAGCCCTGTGCCCACGGACCTCAAGAATTTCTTACTTATCAAATCAGGGCTATATTGCTCCCCCGACTCATTTTCTTTTGATGCAAACCAGCCTGTCTTTGAGTTCTATCGCCCTGAACAGGAAGTTTTGAGCTGATTCCTTCGGTTCCTGAACTATGCTAATGAGTCTCTGGTACAGGTCTGATGTATCTTCCTCATTATAGTGCCCCTTTAGAATAGTCTTAAGCTTTGAGAGAGTCAGATCAGTTTTTATTTCAAGCATATCCCACAGTTTCAGCCCTGGGCTAATGGCTTTAATGACTGCTTCAATGATATCTGATTCACCATGACCTCTCCGAAGTCCTCCGTCTATCTGCTGTACGAGGTTGGTATATGACAATTTGTCGCGCTGTCCTCCCTCGCCAATTTGCCCACTTATACGGAACTCTCTTCGAATGGTTACTTCAGGAATTTTGGATTGTTGAGGGGACTGGATAAGCTCATTCACAGTGGGGTCTGTTATATGCAGTTTATTACTGAGAGCTTTAATTTCCTCCTCTAGGAGCTTACGGGACAGTTCTTGGGACTTCTGCAGCTCTACGTACTTCCCCTTTATCTCTCGTAAGCGGAGAAGTTCCTGCTCTGTTTCCTCACCACTCCCGTCAACCATTGCTCCCATGAAGGCTAAAAGATCTTGGATCTTGGATAATCTGACATGCTTCATCCCCATCCTCATCCTGTTCAATAGCATCCAGTTTCTTCTCCACTAGTTCGTAAGTGTTCGTCGACTCCTATCAATTATGGTCTCGTCATCTTCCTCAATACAGTTTAGGTGTGTGCAGACTTGTACTACCTGATCCCAGTGTAGTTTGGTCAGAATTGAGCTGGCTCTGTCCAGAAGCGCCTCAAGTTCCATGATGACACTGCAGTTAGCTAACTGTTCTAGGTTCGTCTTGGGAGAAAGATCTTCCTCTCACTGCTGGAGATTCTGCTCGAAGACACCTTTCTCCTGGCTGGCTCGCAAAGATATGTTGCCCACCCGTCAGTGTCTGATGACGGGCGCACCAAAGAACGGCAGCAGACACCTTGAATAGCGTTTTTAACAAAATGTTTTATTTGCGCCTGTTCGCTACGCTACGGTACACGGCTCTTGCTGTTCTTCTTCACCTCTTCTTTTCCAAAAGGAAGAGAATACCATGCGCAGACAACCCCCTAGTGGTGAGATGGCGACACCTGCTGGCCGTTTGAACTATAACACACATTAAAATATAACATCGCTGGCCGTTTGAACTATAACACACCTTAAAATATAACATTAGTTAGTCCAAAAATCCATTTATCTCACACATACACTCCGCTCAGGCTACCTCACTCCCTTCATGGACAAAGTCCTTGAGTCCATGTTCTTGCTGGCTTTCTTCGGCTTCCTTCGCTGCTCCGAATTCACCGCCTCGAACTCTGACCACAATCCGTCATGACATGCCACCATGTCCGACATTTCAATTCATCACCCTGACACCATCATCTATCACCTCAAATGCAGCAAGACCAACCAATACGGTCCGCCCAGCCTATCTACCTCTTCCGACTAGACGCATACCTAAGTCCGTATGAACCCATCAGCCAATTACTTAATCTCAAGATCAGCCGGCCAAAGTTCTCCGCAAGATCCCCTTTTCATCACTGAAACGGACAACGGGGCCACGCGGTCCTGGTTCCACCACCACTTCCGCTATATATTAGCCAGATCAGGAATACCCCCCAAGTTTTACTCAGGTCATTCATTCTGCGCCGGCGCCGCCTCAGCCACCTCGAGTCAAGGAATTCCAGACCAAATCATTAAGATTCTTGGTCGCTGGTCTTCCACCGCATACCTCTCCTACATCCGCTTCAACCTGAACAACATCAGAAACGCTCACCGGCATCTGTCCTCATGAAGCTATCTTTGGGGACTCTGCACCTCCAGAGCTTCCTAAGAGATGGCCCCCATCCAACAGTCTCCGTTCCCACCAGCCGCCGGACACCCCCGTCACATCCCTTCATCCCTCTACCTCTATCCCTAACCTACATCTTTTCATCCCTCTACCTCGATCCCTACCCTACATCCCTTCATCCCTCTACCTCTTCTGCTTCCTAATCTAACAATCATTCCGTTATGCAATAAACCTCTCGAAACTCATACCGTTATTTGCGTTATATTTCATATTTTAGCTAGAATGAGGAAAACAACGGCATCGCGACGTTATGGTCGTAAACTGTTGTAACATCTGGCTAAAGCAAAGTAAAGCGCCACCCTGCCCCCTGCTGGCTACAGGATGGGATGTATATTCCATACATAGTGAAGGCATGTCAGTCATTTATTAAACTATTGCTAGAATATACAAGTGTGCTCACTGTAAAAAAACATGTTGGTTGTGCATGAAAACAAAATACATGAACACTCATGTGACAACACATTGGTTGGCTTCACAAATGGAACTGTTTTTAGAATGGAACTGTCTTTAGAATGGAACATTGTGACATGCAGAATCCTACTACCTCCTATAAAGCTGGTCAAATGGTCAGTTTACCTTCAAGCTGAAACCTTTTCACTACCTACAAACAGACTTGGTTAAGAGTTAGTACGCGCTTTCTGAAAAACCTTCGTTTTGGCAAAATGCCATCAAGTTCACGTTCATCCAGCTGTTTCACAACAGACAAAACAGGTAAAATGAACTGAAAACACACAGAGTGGTCAGAAGTAAGTAACTACATTTACTCAAGTACTGTAGATAGGACGCCTGTATTTAAATGTTAGGCTACTCATCTACTCCACCAAAGTTCAGAGAAAAACGTTTTTACTCCTCTACATTGATGTGACTGTTTAGATTAAGATTGTGAAAAAGTGCTGTCTAATGATCTTGGCACCTTCTCCTGTCCTTTTCTCTCCACGTCCATCTTCTCTGTCAGCTGTTTTGGATGAGAAGAAGAATTCTGATGTGCAAAAGAGAAACATACTGCGCAGCAACACAGGTTGCTACCTCATTCAGGACTTCATTGGTGAAGGGTCCTTTGGCAAAGTAGCCAGATGTGTAACTGTAATCACATCAAAGGAAGTGGCCCTGAAGGTCTTACAAATGGAGAATAACTTAGCCAATAGGTAGGATCATTTCATTCTTTTTGGTAATTATCTTTTTTCGACTAATTTTCTGACTTAGATTTTCTGAAATGAGCTGCTGATACCATGTTGTGTAATTCTTCTCTTTTCTCCACAGATAACAATGCTCAAAGCTGTGGCCACTCTTGACCCAGTCAAAACGAACGTGGCCCAGTTCCTTGAGAAGTTTGAAGTCAAAGGACAAACCTGTCTAGCCTTTGAGATGCTTGACAGGAGTCTTCTTCAACTGTTCATGGAGACACACGGCAAACCACTGTCTCTCAGTGAGATACGGCCGATTGCACAGCAGGTAAAGACTCTGATACCTGTTAACAAGTAATGGCAATATGCTCAGTCAGAATAGGAAGAAGTTAAATATTTAAAACTTATACATTTAAACAGCATGATGCCTGTGCTCACACATACTGTGCACATAAATGATCTATCAGAGGTTGCATCTGCTGCATTTGACAATGTGTTCAACAGTTCTTGTGATTCTTGTGCGCAAAACACAGGGCACCGAAGTCACTCTGGGTCTCCCAGTCTCCGAGGCCATCGACATGTGGGGTCTCGGCTGCATGCTATCAAATAAGCAAGAGGTCTTTTGAAAGCCTGGATGACCTGATAACAGTAAGTGCTCAATTTCATGAGGAAATCATTCATTAATACAAATTTGCTAACCATAATCGCTAAGAAGAAGCAGATTAACAGAATACTTTGTTTCAAATCCAGCTCAACACAGAGATGCAGGAATCCATTGAGCTGGAGGACCAAAGAGCGTTCGTGAGACTCCTGAAATCCCTTCTCAATACAGACCCTGAGAAGAGGATCACTCCTGAGAAGGCTCTCCAGCAGCCCTTCATCATAATGGCCCATCTGGACAACAGCTTGGAAATTACTGTGTCTGGTAGCGGCGTGGTTGGATAGATTTGCACTCTGATGGACTGACTCATCCATTGATTGTCCTCTTTTATTCAGTGTGAACAAGTGCTTAGATAAAATGCTGGTCTGCCCAACGGATGAATCAGAAAAGGAACTTCTTTCTGACGAGGCTTCAGCCCCACCATGTACAAATGGCGCAGACTCAGCTGGTTCTTGCTACTGTGATGATATTACAAATATGCCTCGCTCAATTGATGGAGCAGCAGCTGCTGGAGTCATAGACGCTTCTGGCTCAGCTGAAGAGGAACCCTTGGTCAGCCATGGTGCAGCCAGTCCCGCTGAGGAGACGCCGGCCACTGACAGGTCACCTGATGAAGTTCCACCTGTTAAAGTTAAGAAGAGCTGGCTGAAGAAAATCCAGAAGGACAATAAGGACATGTTTAAAAAGAACAAATTAATGTTTAATGTATATCTTTGTTTGCAGAGTAAATTACAATGAAACTTTTTTGAACTGATGTTCATGAACAGCAAATGTCATTAAATCCCTTCCTGTATGTCAGGGGTGGCCAACCAGTCAAAGACCAAGAGCCACATTTTTTACTGTGTTACCGCAAAGAGCCACATCATGAACATCACCCTATCCCTTCCTCACACACACACATACCTTTGCTCAGCCAGATTTATTGTAAATGTCACACACCAACATGATAATGACAGAAATTGACTCCTAAGACTACAGGCCAGTCATTTTCAACAATGAACATTGTGTGCACTGTCTCACACAGACAAACTCTCAGTTCAACCAAGTCCACAAACAAAAATATAATAATTTACAATAGTGTTTTTCTTTTACGCATGTTACTTAGTGGGACTTCTGGCATTCCTTGCCTTGAACAATCCTCTTCAAATCTGGCTTGTATTCCGTTGTTGCCACTCGAAGCAATTCTTTCACATGGGTGTCAGTCAGAACAGATCGATGCTTTGATTTCACGTGTTTCAGGGTAGAAAACACAGACTCGCAGACATATGTTGACCCAAACATTGACAGTATCTTAAGCGCAGCCCGTTTGACATTGGGGTATTTTTTCATTGGCACACTTTTCCAGAACTCAATGGTCCCTTCCCTTAAAGCAGGTTTGAGTTGGTCCTCCTCACAAAGATCGATCATCTCCAGCTCAGCCGCATCCTCATCTGTGACTAGCGGGGCTTTCAAACAGTCCGTCTCGGCGTTAAATGGGTCGACGAGGAACGTAATCTGTGGCCGCACATGCGCGTTTGACGAAATACCGTATTTAACTCAAGCGAAGCGAACACGCACATTAAAAAAACACAAATACAAACTTCGATATGAACGTAAGAGCCGCATGAAAGCGGGCAAAGAGCCGCATGCGGCTCGGGAGCCGCGGGTTGGCCACCCCTGCTGTATGTGCTATAGATATGACACGATGAATGTTTGATTATCTCAATGCTAACACAGATGTTGTAATGCTAGATAAACGAATATGAACATCAACATGATCTCATGAGCCTGTAGTTTTTTCATTTGAATGATTGATGTGTTGTAAAATGTTTATATAAATGAATACCGAACTCTTTTGTTTAATATTAATGACAATAAATTGTGCACAAAAAGCACACTTAAGAGATTTAATGACAAATACAGAAGTGTCATCTAACAGAATCTAATAATGTGTTTAACAAGTAAAAATAATGATGTATTTCCATGCTGTTTTTTCTTTTATATCGAAAAAAACAATACATTTGTGTTGGATTTGAAACTATGAGCATTGATCCATTCAACTCTAATATGTGACATTTAAAGGAAACAGCCGTTTCTGCACGGCTAACACAGAATAAATGAATTAACATGGAGCCTATAAACTGCACAACCCTGTCAATTAACATTGCTGCTTAAATGAAAAAAAGTTCAATATTTGCAACACACGTGCTACAGTATAATGACTCCAGCCGTCTCATTACACAGATGAGACGATCATTACGCACAGAGAAGAAACACTGAAATTCATAATTCAATTCACTTAAACTAAAATTCAAAAACACCATTAAGTCACCACACAAGAAACAACAACTGAACATCTGTTAGAGGGCTGTTGCTGCATTTCACATCACATCAACCTCTTTCTGGCCACTCAGTGTTTCTTAAGCTGGATTCATGGTCCAAAAACGTATCTTGTTCCGTTTAGTGTTGCTTCATATTGAGAAGTATATATAGTAGAGTAACAGTCCAACATTTTGGGAAATTAACCACATAAAGCAGAAATATACACATGACATGGTTTGATACTAATAATATTATTTGATTCTAGTAATATTGTGTCTGATGAAGACAAATGTTCATGCAAGAGTTTGGATAAAACATCATCAACAAAAACACAGCACATACGTCCCCCTGAATATGAGCCTTGATTTAGGCTCCTGTTGGCCAGTTGATTTGATAACGTCCAGATTACAGCAACTACAAAACATAGTTTGACACTGACACTGAGCAGGAATCTTGTCTCTGGTAAAGATGACAAAATCCATGAAATAATGTGAGGAAAACATGATGAACTGAGAAAATTAGATGATTGAAATGTGAGAGGTCTTATAATGATTGAGGCTAAATGTTTCTGTTCCATTGCTTCTTTATATCAATATGCAATTCCCCATAATGCACCCTGTTCTTTAATGGAAAGAATTTTCCATCAAATTTTATTAAAACAAATACAGACCGTTTGCTTCCGATTATTAAAAAATCAGCAAACAACTGACCCATTTGCCAACACATCATCACATAAATACCAATTTTCTGCTAACATTGATATTTTTCCAAACTTTTCTAAATCATTTCAGCTGCATCAGGGCTCTGCAATAAGTCACAGAAATGGATTCATCATATGTCATTACACACTGGGAATAATCCTATAATATCCACATCTCTTGACAGTGTTACCTGCTCTGTAACTACACCATCTCTCTCAGTCACTTCAAACTGTAAACCACGTCTTGTGCTACTGAACTATGAGCTCTCTGTATTGTTTTACCTTTACTGTTCAAATTAAAGGCTGATATAAGAATCACTCAATGAAAACAACAAACCTACAAGATAAAAAACTTGTGCTGGGCAACGATTACAATTTTTAATCGCGATTAATCACATGATTTTTCTGCAATTAATCGCATTGTTATGCGCAAAGTTCAATAATGAATTCGAAAGTAGTGTTTTGCGCACTTTTATTTTAAAAGTATTGCTATATGAACAAAAGTGCAATAACATTTGGTTTGCAAACACTTTAAACAAATAAGGTGCTTTTTAACAGCAGTATTCCCTTTACACAGTAGCAGTTAAAATACAGTTATAATGATTCTGATAATAGATATTCAGCCGCTGTACACAAGTCTGTAATAGATGCAATTTGAAATATACACCTTGAAAACTGCAAACCTATCGACTTCTTTTTTTTTTTTTTACATTTGTTAAATTCTCAGTAGCGATAACTAAATGATATGCTAACTATACATATTCCAAACTGTGGTACTTGCAGTGGTGAGCCGTGCATTTTATACCTGGGCCTTCTGTGCTGTCCTACTACAGTTGAATTACCTCCTAATAACCTCATTATGACACATCAATCCAGCAAACCTGCAGCAGATCTACGCATTCCACCACATAAGAGCACGAGCCATTCAAATACTATTCATAAAAACGACACAATAGACAAATGTAGTAGCAGTAGTAACGTTACTATGTAAAAAAAACAACGCAGTTTGTCACTTACCGAAACTTAAAGAGTTTAATCCCAGTACATCGTTTCAGTTCCAGTAAGAAGTCCTTCTCGATGCATGGACGCGAGTGATGACAGTCGAGCCTCCCCAGTTGTATTTCAACGGTCTGCTGCGGCAGGTTCGGGGCGGAGGTGGGATCCCACAAAGCTAGGTAAAAAACTAAGCACTGCTGGCAAGTTAAGTTTTGTTTTCGAATAGTCACATGCTCGCCCACTGACCAATCACAGTACACCCTGCACCTCACTGCAGCGCTGCTCCTGAAAACTGAGCTGTGTGTTAATGCTGACGTAGCTGTAGGCCAGCTAGCAGGCTCTGGATCGTAAAAGAATACGCCCAACATGTCAAACTAAAGATCTGATTGGTTGGACACTATGACAATCAACAATATCGTCCCCATTCATTTAAACTGCACAGGGATTCACTTGTGAGTCTGCAGGCCTGGGGCCTCTCATCTTACCTAGAGACACAGGGCTGAAATCTGATTGGACAAAAGCTCTACTTAAAACAAGCTACACTGGAAGCAGAGCAACTGAGGAACACAGTAGCTGTGCAATGAGAAAATAAGATAATGGGAAAAATATTTTTATAAATTATAATACATGTAGTGTATTTAAGAAAAAATATTAAATTATAAAATAGCTATAACTTTGTGATTCTGTTTAGGCCAGCAGAGAAGGCTTTGCAGGCCCTGACGGCCCGACACTGGGCATTTGTAATAAATGTACTTTGGTACATAGAGGGTGATAAGAAGCTGTACATGGAGGGACTTAGGACCCAGGGGAATGTAGGTGAAGCATGGGAACCTGGGATGTTATGCTCAGAGTTGCAGTTAAGAGCAGTTTGTTCTCACGTGCTTGTATGTTTATTTAAAAACAAGACAATATGTATTTTAATATTGTCACATTTGATCCTATATGTGAATAAAAGACAAAAAGACAAAGATGTTTTCACAAAATGTTTTGATGAGTTAACATATTTAATAATGTGAAAATATATGTGCTTTGACAGGTTGGTTTTAGATCTTCTGTTGACCTCTCTACCATAGACAGATTTCTTTAGATATAATTTCACCAGTGGCGGGCCGTGGATTTTATACCTGGGCCTTCAGTGCTGTTCGACACTTCTAATAACCTCATTATGACGTCACAGCTACGGGTTATTATTTGTTTCATGTAAAAGCCGCATATTCACATAACACTGCAACATTTGACAAATGAAATAAAATGTGCAGATACATGAATACGAGCATGTAGCGAGTTTTGCGAGTATCCACTCATGTGCGAGTTTTGTTGGTGCCTTTCATCAAAGATAAAACCGGTATAATAGCCAGCATTGAAAATTACCCACCAATTGCTCTGGCTAGTGTACTTTCTAAAGTATTAGAACGAATTCTCTTAGATAGGCTTCAAGAATACATAATAACCACTGACAATCAATTTGGTTTTAAAAGTAAACATAGCACAGACTTATGTATATATGCACTGAAGGAAGTTGTTAGTAAGTACAGGAGACATAACACTACAATATTTATGGGTTTCCTGGATGCATCTAAAGCTTTTGACCGAATTAATCATGATAAATTGTTTATCAAACTACAAGAGCGAGGGCTCCCTCCATACTTGATTAGGATTTAGCACTTTTGGTATTCACATCAAACCATGCGAGCTAGATGGGGTAAGAGTGTATCTGCACCCTTCCTAGTGACCAATGGCGTCCGACAAGGTGGAATACTGTCACCTGCTCTTTTTAATCTATATATGGATGATCTTTCTAAAAAGTTAAAAGACTGTAAGACAGGATGTATGGTGGGGGAAAGTCTTATTAACCATCTGATGTACGCTGATGACTTAGTGGTCCTGTCTCCTTATAGCACTGGTTTACAGCAATTGCTCAGTCTGCTCACGGTATGGTGTGCAGTATGACATCAAATTCAGAAGAGCTAAAGAGCTAAATGTGGTGCACAAAATGAAATATTTGGGTCACATCATCAGGAATGACCTAAGTGATGATGACGATGTGCAGCGGCAGTGTTGCAAATTGTATGCACAAGCTAATATGCTGGCACGTAAATTTCATATGTGTACAGATGACGTTAAAACAGCTCTCTTCAGAGCCTACTGTATTCTACTGTATACAGCCCACCTGTGGTGCAGCTAAAGTAAAAATGAAAAAGATTCAGGTGGCATTTAATGATGCTTTTAGAATCTTGCTCAAGCTTTCAAGATGGACAAGTGCAAGTCATATGTTTGTGAGTCGTAATGTTCCCACCTTCCATGCTGTGTTGAGAAATTGTATCTACAAATTTAAATGTTGATTAAATGACTCAGAAAATGTAATTATAAAAGCCTTAACTGATCCAACACAAAGTGACACAATGTATTCTTGTTTCTGGAAACATTGGAACAAATATCTGTATGTTTTTTAACGAGTGGCTTTCGATGCCCGACAACAAAGAGAATCCACAGTGGGCAATAAACTGCATTAAACAAACACGTGAAAGCAAAGCATTGAAACAATAGCAACAATATTAGCAACAATGTTATAGCAACAGTAGCAACAATGTTATAGTTGCCCATCACGCTTCAGCTGTGCCGATCTCTTTTTATCACCCACGATGGGTCTTGAATCCATAATTGATTTCACATCATTACCTTTGGGTGGATCACTTCTTTAATCCCTTCAGAGTGACTAGAGTTGTTGCTTAAATCCAAGCCTTTGTCAGTTAGAATGCAGTGGAAGAGACGTTAAAACACAGTTAGCAGAGGATGGTTTCGATCCATCAACCTCTGACCAGCACGCTTCCACTGCGCCACTCTGCTGTCCACTAGCCAATGTGTGACTCGAACCCATCATGACCACACTACAAAGACAATCCACAGTGGGCAATAAACAGCATTGGCAATAAACAGCATTGAGCCTTGCTGCTATTATAACTGTATTTTAACTGCTACTGTGTAAAGGGAATACTGCTGTTAAAAATAACCTTATTTGTTTAAAGTGTTTCCAAACCAAATGTTATTGCACTTTTGTTCATATAGCAGTACTTTTAAAATAAAAGTGCGCAATACACTACTTTTGAATTAATTATTGAACTTTGAGCATAACAATGCGATTAATCGTGATTAATTGCAAAAGAATCATGCGATTAATCGTGATTAAAAATGTTAATCGTTGCCCAGCGCTAGTGTTAACCTCTCACAAAAAATATTTTTTTTACCTCATCCTCCGGGTAGAGTCGGTTGTCATCTCGATAATGTCTCTTCATTTTGCACACTAAGATACAAATGTGAGTCGCCAACGATCTTGGCCGTCGCGGATGCGCAAGCTTAACCTGTCCCAGTGAGCATTTTTCCGTTTAAAAGGCATTTAAAAGACGTCTACGCCCACCGTTGAAAAGAAGTTCAGAATTGGTTCAAAAGTGAAAGTTTTTTCGCCGACTATTCATAGACGGTGATTGAACGTTCATGCTTAGACCAGATTTCAACGGGATTTGCAATACTACAATTTTTCGTCCTCTACATTGTGCTAATAGTATATCCTCATTTTAGAGGCGTACTAAGAAACCACATTCACATTTATCAGTTGAAAGCCAGTATTGCAAATCCCGTTGAAATCTGGTCTAAACCTGAACGTTTAAACAATGACTATAAATAGTCGGTGAATAAACCAGTTTTAACATGATTTCACCTCGAAATGCTTTCAGATCAATATGTAGCAACTAAATACTTAAACACAGTAACACATCAGTTTACTTACAGGACAAAAGACCAAGTGAGACAGGCAACCGTTCATTTGTATTTATTAACTTCTTGCACCTGAGAGCCCCCTATAAATACACACAATATAATGCACAATATAAATAACGTTCTTTATATATACAACCATCGTCTCCTTTTCCTGATTTAAATGTCGTTGTCAAAGCCGCACAGGAGCCGGTTTCAGAAGGTCTGCCATATTTTCAACTTGGACATCTATAAATAAAACAAGTGTTAGAAAAACATATTGACTTTCAGACCAGTTGTGACATTGCTTTGTTTTACTCACGTCCTCCTCATCTAAACTGTGTACAGCCCCACTCGCTGTCCGCCGTGTATTTTACATGTAAAATGTCCTAAATAATAATTGTATAACGCTGGGCTACAGCGACAGTCCCCAAAGAGTCTTCAACGTTTACTAACACATGTTGCTAACGCTAACGCTACTCGCTAACATGCTAACGCTAGCTAGCAGTCTCGCCCGCATGGTCAGCATAACTTATTTTTGGTATTGTAATGATATTTAGGTTTACAGTATTGGAATAAAGTAGTTAAAGTACTTATAGAGTATGTCGTTAGCGTGAAGCATTGTCTTCAACGTTTACAAACACATGTTGCTAACGCTACTCGCTAACATGCTAACGCTAGCTAGCAGTCTCGCCCGCATGGTCGGCATAACTTATTTTTGGTATTGTAATGATATTTATGTTTACAATATTGGAATATGTTAGCGTGAAGCATCGTTTATTCCGTCAGCTCGTTCACTTCACTCATCAACTCAGTAAGAGCTGCTCAAATCGTGGCGTGTCTCCAGACTTATCGTCTCCAACAAAAATAAACAGTCCGTGCGCATGCGCGTTACAGCCGAAAACACAGACACGTATTTTGCATGAACATACAAGACAGATTGTGCTCTTCTCTCATTACGACGTCCTGGGAGCTTCTTGTTGACAGCACAGAGTCTATAGTTCCATATTTATAACATTTTATATGAAACATTAAATGCGTTGAAATCACGTCTTCCTGTAGACCACATATCAACGGCCAGCGTAATATCACTTTGGAGAAATATGTTTAAAGTAACCAAAATCGCGTCTCTTTCAACCTACAACTGAACAAATCATCAATATTTTAAAAGAAATTGGTGTTTTGTGACATGTTGATATTGTAACCGTAATTTAGCCGGGTGAAATGACGGTGAAAATAGGTCTAAGACGTTCAGACCCGATTTCGATTTCGACCAAATATCAACGTTGAAATCCGGGTTAGTGCTCACTGGGCACAGTCTCACAGTGGAGATCTGTACAAGCTGGAGGAAATTAATGACTTCCTGGATGAAAAGTTTGGAAAATCTGTAGACGTTTTAGAGTATTTTCCAGACGCAGACATGTTTATTAAAAGTGTTTCGGCATTACAGAAAGAGGTTGATATGGAATCATTAGATGAAAATAAACGTTTCCGTCTAAGCTCATGACGAGTCTCGGAAAGCTAATGAAGGGAAAGGTTCCAAAAGGTTAATAACATCTAAGTGAGTCTATGATGGATAGGACTCAGGGAGCCGCAACAGAGGGGCCGAAGAGCCGCATGCGGCTCCGGCTCCGGAGCCGCGGGTTGCCGACCCCTGTCCTACCTCCACCACAGGGCCTGATTGAAGAAATCCAGAGGGCAGCTGTGGACTTCTTCTGGTCAGGGCTTCACTGGCTGAGATCTGCGGTGCTGTACCTGCCGGTCCAGGAGGGAGGACAGGGCCTGGTGGACATCACATCACACATCACAGCCTTCAGACTGCTGTAGAGCTTCGGCCTGCCATGGACTGATACTGCCTGTGTGCTGCTGAGGAGGGCTGGACGCTTAGGTTATGACAAACACCTGTTCCTACTTCAGCCCCAGTCAGTGGATTTAACTGGTCTGACACCGTTCCACCAGTCTGTCTTACAGGTGTGGCAGGTTTTTATAGTCCAGCGGAGAGCTGTGACGACACCAGGGATGTGGCTCTTTGAGGAGCCGCTGTTTGGAAACAGCTACATCACACAGACAGAGAGGCCTGTGTGAAGCTGGGTCATCTGATGAAGACCTCCATCCCTCATCTAGCGGAGCTGATCAACATCCGGTCCAGCAGGCTGCTTCTCAGGCTGGTGGTGGAGGTCTGTGCTTCCCTGCCAGAGGGAAGAGACCGTACACTATCTGACCAATGGGACGATGAAGGAGTGAGGGTCAGTGTGAAGGTCTCTAACTTGCTCTCTCTGGCAGGAGTGAGGGTGTCGAGGTGGACCGAGTTGTTTGGCAGGGAATCCTCCCAGGTCCCTGTACCCCCTGTGGACAAACGGACACAGACTGACAAAGAACACTGAACTCTGTGAACATTTGGAGTCTGAAAGACATTCTGGTTTCAGTCAGAGACAATGTTCTGGTTCTGAACTTATGATTTGTGTTTTCTTTAGTATTTACATTTTTTTTTTTTTTTTTGCATGCATTAGTTTTGTTGTAGTTATTGATCACCTGTAAACGGAATTTAACAATAAATAAAGTAAATTCAATAAAATGTGAATACTTTAAATATTCTCACTCACTCACTCACTCACTCTAGCTTTATTGGCATGAACAAATATATGTTGTTGCCAAAGCATTTTACAGAATATACGTATTACATATTAAATACAGGGTTATACTGATGCAATCCAATATAGTTACAATGATGTTATAACACTACAGTTGTATAAAGTTGAATAGAGTTACTTCATTTTGTGGATCTATTAGTGAGGAAGATACATGTTCAGCTGCCAGAGAAGCTGCTGTCAGTTTCTCCTCTGGACTCCTAACATGACCTTGTGACAGTGGAGGAGGAAGTGCATCTCTGTCTCTACTTCCCACATACATGCTGGTCTCTGGGCAGACATGTCTTTATGTGACTGTGGTCAGTCTCTGCTGTCTTGTCTCTGACAGAGTGCAGACATTCAGCCAATATCGTCTGTTTAGGGTCAAATAACAATTTATTCTACTTTAGCTCTTAGATCTTTGGACAGATTCATAATGACTTTTATTCTGTTGTGTTGTTTTGAATCCGTGCTGATGGGAGCCTGGGTTGGTCTCTCTCTCTCGTATATGTGTGTACACACACATTTGTGTAACGTTATGAATGTGTGCACTACACATCTGTAAGGCTTAAAACGGACTTCACTGTGACTTTAGCCATTAGTCATCATCAGCACTGACATCTCTACATCTCCTCCCTTTGGATTTTGTACAAATAAACTTTTTCGATGCAGCATATTTTGGGGGTTATATTGTGAACCCTCCCCGATATGCCAGATTTGGTTGAGTCCAGGGTTCCAGTAGATCCAAGATGGCAGACCAAGCGGCGATGTGTTGAAGTTCACTTTTAACTCCAAACGCTGGAGCTCGTTATCCTCCAATCCTCCGGTCGGATCGGTGTCTGGTGAGACCCAATGCTGGTGAGTCCAGAATCACTCACAGACTTTATATTGTGTGACACCGTGTCAGAGCTGAAGCGTTATAGTGTAGTGAGTATCGTTAGTTAGCTGCCGTAGCATCAGCAGCTAACGTAGCTGCAGCTTTATCTCAGGTCCCAGTGGTTAACGTTACGGGACTGAGGGCTGTGCTGGGAATCTGTTTCATCGGCTGGGCGTCATATGGATACGTGAGCTCCTTAGAGGGAACACGAAGAAGGCCACGGTCCGTTCTGCTGGTCAGAGTATCACACAGAACCACTGAGAGCTGTTAGCTCTGCGAGCATTAGCTACATTCTGGTGCTACTGTTGCTCAACAGGGCTAGCCGTTAGCATGCTACATAAAGTTGACCCTGTTTCTTTTCCACCGCCTTTCGGATAACCTTCTTTTTTTAGTGTAATGGCCCTTAGGCATTACGACACTGAGCTGTACCTTAACGTATATGCTTTTATTATTTATAACCGTGGCTCATCTGTTGTGTTGTCAACAGTGTGGTGGTAACGTCAAGTATGAGGTAACGATAGTGTCGTGGGAGCTGACGTTTCTCACACCGGCCTCCAGGTACACGTACCCGCTACAGTCCGGACTACTAGTGCTTTAAGTCACACCGGAACGACAGCTCACATCTCACCGAGCTCCGTTGTGTGGCTGCGGGTTACAAGGAGTGTGTGTGTGTGTGTGTGTGTGTGTGTGTGTGTGTGTGTGTGTGTGTGTGTGTGTGTGTGTGTGTGTGTGTGTGTGTGTGTGTGTGTGTGTGTGTGTGTGTGTGTGTGTGTGTGTGTGTTGTGGTGTCTAGTGAATTATTTAGAAATAACTGAAGAGTGACTTGTTGAATGAGGCTTGGTGCTACCTGCATCAGACTAGATTACACTTGCATGGTCTAATTCTGCATCTCCAGCCAGGTGATGTGTAGACTGAGTGAAGTTGCAGCCATGTGACTGGTTTGTTCTCCTGTAGTGAACAGGATCAGAGGGTTTTAGCTGTGGAACCTCAATACTTTGAGTAGCGTCTGAAGTCAGACCCTGCATGAGAATTGAAAAGATCAAATTCTAAAAGTGGACACTTGTATGCTTGGCCAGATTCTGTTGTGTTTACCTAACCTTTGATCAGTATTACGTGGTTTTATTGATCGTTTTGTAAATGTTGCCCTGTTTTCTAGTAGAAGTCTGTTTCTCGCTGTGGATTGTATTCATGCTGCAGCTCACACTAGGCTCAATGCTGGTCAGGAGGGTTTGTTCAGGCTTCACAACCAGGGCTGACTTCGGATCGCATTAATACAGTTTCATGAAACCGTGTGAAAAATCTTTGACACACACACACACACACACACACACACACACACACACACACACACACACACACACACACACACACACACACACACAGATATAGACAGACAGACAGACAGACAGAAAGAGAGAGCTGTATAGAGAGGGGGGGTACAGCAGTACCTGGACCTGTTAGAGCTGTACTGCCAGACCTGGGCCCTGCTAGAAAAAACCTAAAACAATTACTTTTCAAAAAAGATCCAGATCTCAGGGAAAAGCATACCTGTACAGATTACATTTATTTAGGATTGAAAGTAAGTTCCACTGGAAGCTTTTAGCAATAAATGAACTGAGTGAAAGCACGCAGGGCGTTCTATTCAATTAAAAGTCAAGTTTAGATTCAAATTCCAATATGAATCTGGCTCAAATGATTTCAATCTATCATATGACCAATTCTCCTTCCTGGTAGTGAGATATGAGGTGCTCTTTCTAACAAGAATTTGTCTCGAGTAAAGTATTCAAGCCCGCCTCTTGCTTGATTTGATTGGTTGCCTCGGTCAATTGTGACATTGACGAGGCAACCAACTGAAGAGTTGAACATACTTAAATATTAAATATTTAATATTTAAGCGTTTTAAAAAAACGCCTGTAAAACGGGGCACGTTGCAAGAGAGGAGCACACGCCAGGCGACACGTTTGTAGCAAGCACGTCTCGTGTGATCGGCCCCTAAAGGAATCATATAGAAGGTGAATAAGATCGGTCCAAGCACAGAACCTTGTGGAACTCTAACTAACCACTAACTTTGGTGTTCATCAAGGTTTCATCTTTTACAAACTGAGATGGATCTGATAAATAGGACTTAAACCAGTTCAGTGCGGTTCCTTTAATGCAACTACAATGTTCTAGTCTCTGTAACAGGATGTGATGATCAATGGTGTTGAACGCAGCACTAAGGTCTAACAAGACAAGAACAGAGACCAGTCTGACAAGACCAGTCTGACAAGACCAGAATGGAGACGAGTCCTTTGTCTGATGTAATTAGGTCATTAGTTATTTTCACCAGAGCTGTCTCTGTGCTATGATGCTTTCTAAATCCTGACTGAAAATCCTCAAATAAACTATTGTTATGCAGAAAGTCACACAACTGATTTGTAACTGCTTTCTCAAGGATCTTAGAGAGGAAGGGAAGGTTAGAGATCCGTCTATAGTTGGCCAACACCTCTGGAAGTGGGTTAATTTCAGCTACTTTAAGGACTGCGGTACATGGCCTGTTAGTAAAGACAGATAATATCTAGTAAATCCATTTTAATTCAGCCAGTTCGTCAGGAGGCTTGTGATTCAATGTTTAGGAAACATTGTCCTGGACCATGAGGTATAACTAACCTATCACAACACCTTTCTGTTTTTAATGTGGAAGCAGTCAGTTATTTTGAGTATTAATAATTGTATTGTATTATTTTCCTTTTAATAATTGGTATCTCAGTAGAATTCAAATGAGTGTGTCTTTGTTCTTGAGTGGAGGTCCAATAAGTGGTGAGCTGACAGGATGCTTCTGTCCTGAGAGCGTTTTACTGTCTGACACTGATGATGAAGAGGAAGGCTCTGTGGTGAGAGTGTTGGTGTAAGTGGAGCGATGTTAAACCACCTTGTACACTACACATGTGCACTTAAACCTGACACGCACATGGACATTGTTTGACTACAAAGAGAGACACGGTGGATCTCTAGGCTCTACTGGTCAACACGGTAGGCCACATTCATACCTTTTATACCTTCAACCCCTACTTGACAATAGCTCTGACTGTGGATTAGTAGACTTCTGAGCCACTTACCCGACTGAGCAAGTGAAAAACCCAAACATTAACAGTGTACCCTTTCCTGAGTGTTTTTTCAAATATTTTTAATTCTTGCCTTCATGCCGACAACAGCCGTGTTTTCGGGTTGTCCGTCCCTCCGTCCGTCCGCTCCATTCTCATGAACTCCTGGAGGGAGTTTCTGAAAGCTTGCTACAAACGTTCAACGTTCAGCTATGAACTGATTACAATTTGGTGGTCAAAGGTCACTGTGACCTCACAAAACACAGTTTTGTCCACCACAACTCATATGCTAATTATGACAATTTCCCACAAATGTCCAATAGCATAAAAATGATGAAGTGATGACATTTTTGACAAACATGGATATAAACTAACTGTAACTTGACTAGTTGGCAGAAGCAGTAATTCTATTTTTTTTTTACAATAAATAAACAAACCTTTTGGCCATGTCTCTCAAATAAAAGTTTGTGGATTATTGATAAATAACTGTTATTGGCCCTGTACCAGGACATCCCTGTATTTATCAGATTTGATAGACCTTGTCGTGCATAATTGTAAAACATCAAAGAGTGGGTCTGTAGGAAGTCATGGACCACATTGCACACTTTTTAAGTTCATAACATCCATCATATGAGGGCTGGACTAAAGTGAAGACCGGCAATTGTGTGTAATTCAAATAGAATACATTTTGATTGTTTCTCCATCATCCGAACCTCTCCATGTGTTCTGAGCTCATTGTTGAAGCTCATCATCACGTCTGTTTGATGCTGACACTTCCTTTGAAAGAGTGTTGATGGATGCTCCTATTTCTAGATAACAGGTGTGGGTGATACGGATTAACTCATCAATCATTCACTGTATGTGTCATTGTATACAATAACAATATACAGTATTTGTTATGAACAGCAGCGTTATCTGGAATTCTATCATCAAACATCTAACCAAATGAGAAAGTCTGCTGTTTGAAGAGCCAGTGAATGAAAGGAAACCCGACGAATGAAGATGTGCTTTCACAATGATGCTCTCAGTGCTGGTTGAGCTGCATCAGTGCAAAGACGTCAAATGAAGATGTGACACAATCAGTGCAACACTTATGAGAAGCTGAGGACCATAACATGTGGAAAATAGCAAAAATTATAAAAAAGAGGCCTGACATTGGGAGAATGTAGGATGATGATGGTTACCAGAGAACGCTGCGTGTATAAGGTGGCTAGAAATAAAACATTTAAACAGAATGCTGTCTCTATATTATCCATCCACAAGTGTCACCTTTCTCCCTGAAGCCTCTGACATGACTTGAAGATCATAATTAAACTCGGTGGCTTCATACGTGCTTGTCTTGGTTTCTTTCAATGCTACTTTTCTTCCCTCGTAGGAGAAACCAAGGCCGAGGATCTGCTGAAACCAGCAGCTCTCTCAGTGTAAAACACAGACCATCTGTTGGTGTTGTCCACTCGGTGGTAGAACCACGACCTAATGGTGGCTCAATAGAACTGTCACTGACGATGGTGCTATATCAAAGACATATTGGGAAGATTTAGGTGTTTCAGATGAGCCGAGTGGCTGTTGTTTGAGGGCATTATTGGGGGTTTCTGGTGAAAGAGTACCTGGAGGGTGTGTGCGAGCATGTTAAGACACGGCAGGTCGGCTGTAACGAATAGTTTGTTCAGGAAGCTGTCCTCTCGGGGACTTAAATACCTCATTTTAGAGGTTTGGAAGAATGTTTTCTTTCATTTCACGGAACTGGAGTTGGGTTGGAGCTCACGTTGTGTTTTAACTTCGATGATGAAGTGATTACTTATGAGTGATTATTTTGGGTTGTACAATGTTATGGCTATAGGAAGTTTATGAATTCCATTTTCTCAAGTAGCAGTTAAGTGTAGAATATCAATTCCTCTGTTTTAGTATATTTTTCATCTTCAGTGATATACAAAGGGTGTCTCGCTGTGCTCAGTGACCACAGTGATACCAGAATAGAAACAGTTTCTACTCATTTGTTAAGTGGTTGTCATTTTATTTTTATGTGGCATAGGATTCCAAATAATGATTGTTCAAATGATTGATTAATCTATGAAATAACTTGTGAAATTATTTATTTCAATTGGAAAGTTCCTTTGGTAAAACTGCTGAATCAGTTCTTTAGAGAAGTGTTTCCAGAGGTCTGTCATATTACCGGGGCTCAACACTAATGTTAAAAGTGATTGCCAGGCTACCAGATTATCTTCTATTTGAGTAATTAAGATCTGCAGTGCTTAATAATGAAATGTGTCATAAAAGAAAAAAAACGTTATTACAGTAACCCAACAGAATTCTTTGACACTTTACATAATTTGAATCTTTAGCATTATTTGTGGTGCAACAGATCATAAAACTCATGGATCCATGTTACTCTTGTTACAGGCTGTAGATGTCATGTCGCGGTGCAAACCTCACCCCAACTACATGCAAGTCCAATGGTCGGTGGTAACCACCAGGGTCGTGGTAATAAACATAAGGGAAAGTGTGTGTTAATACAGTTTATAATGGAGCATTATTAATATCAGTTGTGTTCTTTGGGCGCTCTGAACCCCAAGCAGTTTAGCAGCATTTGATTCACCTTGACTCTCTGTGGCCTCGTTTTTCACTGCAATGTAAAAGTCGTGCTCCTCTATGGAAACAGCACCATCATGGCTAGAAGCAGAGAGAACTCAAATGTCGTAAACAAAGAAACGTACATTGAATTTCTTTGATCATTTCTTTTATAAAAAGTGGAAAACGATAGAATGAAACATTTCTCCGAGTGCCTACAAGTGTTCCCAAGGTCTGAATAAAGGAGGCTGTGCGTGCTGTATTCATTGAACTACACAGCTCAGTCAAGTTTCACAAAACTTTTGCATGTTTGTCTCAGGCGAGACAACCGAGTATTTGAATTGCCTTTCAACGGCTCTCAACATGTGCTAGCAACAGAGCTAACCGTGTTAACCTGAGGGGGAACAGGAGGTCTGCCCCTGATCTACCCGTCCCGCCGGACTCCTGGTAAACTCACCAGCATTCTGTTCCTGACCTGGATTAATTCTGCCTGCCAATTCTGCTGCTCTGCCAGAGACTTTTATATGTCAGTCTGTACCTGTTGAGTTTATAATAAAAGCCAACGGTTCCTGGAATCTTGTGTGCTGCAATTGGGTCTATATACAATCCGTTACAGTACAATCTGGCCAGCGCACACCTCTTCACCACAGTCCTGTTTCAAGGGGATCGAGGGGATCCTCCAGCAGAATGAGGCGCTGATGGCCAATGTTCCCGGCCCTGGAGAAGGTTTCCTGCCCCTCTGCCCAGGCCTTCGTCCGCCGCTTCCGCCGTACTTGGGCCGAAGCCAGAGCAGCGCTCCTCCGCACAGCCAAACGGTACTTCACAGCGCCCAACCGGCGCCGCACCAAAGCCCCCATCTACCATCGATGGAGGTCCTGCCTACACGGTTCGCTGCCTGCTTTGTTCCCGCTGCCGTGGGAGAGACTTGCAATACCTGGTCGTCTGGGAGGCCTACAGTCCAGAAGAAAGATCCTGGTCCCCAGCTGGAAGGCCTCTGTGCCCACTGGGGCTACCCAGCTACACTCTGTTCCCTCTCTTCCATCTGTAACTTCAGATGTTTGGGAGGAGTCGCCCCCTGATGGACAGTAGAGATAATGCAAGTCTTAAAGTGTGTGTGTGTGTGTGTGTGTGTGTGTGTGTGTGTGTGTGTGTGTGTGTGTGTGTGTGTGTGTGTGTGTGTGTGTGTGTGTGTGTGTGTGTGTGTGTGTGTGTGTGTGTGTGTGTGTGTGGGGTACACACAGCAGGGGTAGAGGCTGTAGCAATAATAAATTACACAAATAACATTAAAAAGTACCGATTAAAAGAAACCATAATCGATACTCTGGTCTACCGGGTTTTGGTACCCATCCCTAATCACTGCATAGGTCTTCTGCTGACTGTGTGTTTGTCTGCTGTTTGTTTTACGCCTCACAGTACTTATAGCATCCAATTGCTGCAGGAAGCATGTGCACATGCCCACGTGCATGGTTACTATACTCGTATAAAGGCAGCACACATCGTGTCTCTTATTATACTGTCCTCTAAGTCTTCTTTTAATGATGTCCTCAATGTTCCTCAACACTCTCCAGTCTCCTGGATAGTTTACTACAGGTTCTCTATTTAACATTCAGATCATTAATATCTCAACGACTATCGTCTATGTAAAGATATAGAGGAGGGTTCACATAGCCGACCAGTTAGTGCATGTTCATTTTTTTGTTTGGTATGGCACCTCTCAGTCTAAATATCATACCTATGAGCCTGGGCTGCAGTTGCTAGTCAGTCAGAGGCTGAATGTTTTATCTTTAGTTGAACCATAAGCGCTACATACAGCACAACTGGAAGCTCCATGATGGGATGTTTCTTACTGCACTGCTCTTTGCGCTTTATTTAAAAAAAAATCAAAAACAGTTATTGATGGTACTGATTATTCATGTCCATCGAATCCTTGAACTGCTCCAGCTGTCTGATACTTTCTCTCCAGGCCTCTCTGAATGACTCCTCCATACTTACAGTAGAGGATAGACGAGGCCTCGCTTGTCTTCATTTCACGTTGAAAGTTCTGCTCATACTGTGTGAAACCTCTTGGATTTGTTAGTTGAAATAATCAGAATACAGCTTTATCAACATGTTTTCTTTTCTCTCCTCCTCCCCTCCCCCTCTGCTCTCTCCATCTCTCTCTAGCAGGGGCCATCTGGATCAAAGGGTTTTCAGACCTGCAGTGTTTTCCAGGTGAGACTTGCACACCTTTCTCAATCTATAACAGTCCAATACTTCTACCTCTTTTTCCAGAGGGAGAAGCTTCCTTTGGATTCTTGGTGGAGGTTTCCTTGAACTAAAAGCTACTTAAACCTCTTACTACTATTTCGGGCTGCAGACACGTCAGAATTACCATTAGACAGCTGTAAGGATGGCTCCTGATTTTCTAATCTAATTAAATTATAAAAAATCAATTAGTCTATTTATCTTAAATAAATAGACTTTACTATTGCAGGTGTGGCCTGTAGATACTGTCAGGGGGTTGGGCCATCTTGACTGAATAGTTCCCAGTGACTATCAAGTAGTATTTTTGCTTAATATGCTCATCCCTAATAAGAACTGAATGTTGACCCCCAGCTCTTCGTTCATCTCACCCTCCTCTGTCCTCATCCTCTAGGTGTCTTTCTGGGATGTCCAGGCTCGGTGGCCTGAGGGGGCTCAGCCCTGAAGCACAGAGACTACTCAAGCCTCTACAGATGGACACATCCACATGTAGAGACACCTGCACAGCTGCTTGAGAGAGAGAACTGACCAATCAACAAACTTCTCCCTCTTCGTTCGCCTAACATTTGACATTCCATCCATCAAACAATCATCCATCCTTCCCTTTTTCCATTCAGTCGTCTAGAGTATGTTAGAGCTAGAAGTGGAGAGCAGGTAACGGATGATGCTGGCCATGGTGACCTAGTGTAAATGGCTATTCCTCAGCACAGATCAGTGCCAGTATCTACTGCTCAATCTTCCTCCTCCACTCCCCCCTCCTCTCACCCCTCCTCTCACCCCTCCTCTACCTCTCTGCTCTCCTTCCCCGTTCACTGCTGCTGCTCGCTGCCCGGTCCCGCCTCTCCCCTCCAACACCATGGTAGGTGCAGGCTTGGGCGTGTGGAAGCTAATGCGAGGTGTCCGCCAGCTGGAGCTCCACCGCCTCATCCTGGCACTTATCATCTTCTGCTTACTGTCCATGGCCTTCCTAGCTTACTACGTCTCCAACAGCCCCAAAATCAAGGAGGCCCCCCCCTTGCCCTTCAGTGACTGTGGCGGGGGAGGGGGGATGTCGCCGGGAGCGAGCACCGGAGCTGCCGGAGGAGGGCCAGGTGTCCAGAGGGCACCGCTTTTCCTCCCCCAGCGCCAGGGCAGACTACGGCAGGTAAAGGCGGTGGACAATTCCAGGACAGAGCCCGTGGTTCTGGTGTTCGTGGAGAGCATCTACTCCCAGCTGGGCCAGGAGATTGTAGCCATATTAGAGTCCAGCCGCTTCCACTACCGGACAGAGATTGCTCCTGGTAAAGGAGACATGCCCACATTAACAGAGCATAACCGTGGGCGCTACACACTGATCATCTATGAAAATGTGTTGAAATATGTCAATCTGGATGCTTGGAACCGCGACTTGCTGGACAAGTACTGTGCCGAGTATGGAGTAGGCGTCATTGGCTTTTTTAAAGCGAATGAAAACTCTCTCCTCAGTGCACAGCTCAAAGGTTTCCCCCTCTTTCTACACTCGCACCTGGGACTCAGGGACTACCGCATCAACCCCAATGCTCCTCTACTCTACATTACCAAGCCCAACCAGGTGGAGCAAGGCTCTCTACCAGGGGATGACTGGACCATTTTCCAGTCCAACCACTCTACCTATGAACCAGTGCTTCTGGCCAGCACCAAGTCCTCTGAGGCACTGGCACATTTTGGACCCAGCCCCTTGCGGGCTCTCCACGCTACTGTGGTCCAGGACTTGGGGCTCCACGATGGCATTCAAAGGGTTCTCTTTGGAAACAATCTCAACTACTGGCTTCACAAGCTGGTGTTTGTGGACTCCATTGCCTACCTGACAGGGAAGAGACTGTGCCTGTCTTTGGACCGCCACATCCTTGTGGATGTAGATGATATATTCGTTGGCAAGGAGGGAACCCGTATGAAGGTGTCTGATGTGGAGGTGGGTGACACGGAGTCAATACAAGAGACCACACATGATCAGACATTAGCTTTCGTTGCCTCTCACTTTGCGTAGTAGTTGAATGTGAGATGTTGACACAGATTCATGTTCATGTAAAGAGGACTTCAGATGGTTTGCCAAGGAAGTGTAGTTAAAGGATCAGTTCAGTTTGTAGGATGAGCAATGACTATTGTTGAGTAATTAATTTGAAGTAAGGTGGATTACTGAAAGAGCTGTAATTGATGTTTATAATGAAAATGCATCAAATGATAATGTGATATGTTTAATATTCTGCCCAATAGTTTTTATTTGCATGATGACACTATCAGATGATACACGCAGCTTAGAATTCAGTGCTTTGGCTGCCTAATTACACATCCTGATTTATAACTCACAAAACAATATTTTATCCTCTGAATTTCTGGAGATATGCATTCCTTCTGTGTAGTTTCTGTTGGATCGTTGGCAGACGCATGTCCCACCAAGACATTTAAACATTTATTAGCTAGACTGGATATTCATTACTGATCTGCAACGTCAATTCAAGATACCTGGAATTGTATTTGACAGGTCAAAACTCTTAATTTTAGATATCTGTAATTACATTTTGACTAGAACAATTCAAACTACTTTTGCCATTTGTGTGTATGGGGTTTGTTATTACAGATATCTACAATTCAGTTGCAGCTATCTGCAACTGAATTATGATTGTTCATAATTCCAATTGAAGATATCGGTTTTCCTGCATTTTATTTTGAGTGATATTGACTAATGACATTCGAGCAGGCTTTGGGTGAATGCAGGTAAACGGTCCATGTGGAGATAAAAGAGGCAGAACTCAGTGGCTGAAATGCATTCTGGGAACGCAGCGGCTATCGTCTGAGAATGAGTTAGCCTGTCATTGGTCTAATGAGCTTGTCTAGTGTTTACTTGTAAAACAATCCACTCGTACCATAGACTGTAGAAGTGGGCGTAGCCATGGGGACTTCACTCATTGGTTTGTGGACTGATGTTTTGAAGCCTCGAGTTCAGCGTTTCAGCCGTTGCAAACTTGGTTTTTGCAACCAGTGAACGGAGATGATCATATTTGGATTGTGGAAGAGTCACTTAGAGACGCTGTATATGACTCTGGTAGAGGCCTTTCAATCACAGTAAGCCCGCTCTAAAGCATCCCCTGCTTTATGGTCTGTTTGACTCTAAATCGACCATCATTTACTAAAGAAGACTAGAAACTAGAGATTGAGACCATAAACTCATGTTTACAATGTTTACTGAGGTAATAAATCAAGAGAGAAGTAGTCATTTTCTCATAGACTTCTATACAACCAGAGGAGTCTCCGCCTGATGGACACTAGAGAGAATGCAAGTCTTAAGACACTTTTCAGAACCAGACGTTACTCCCTGGGTCTTACATGTTGTCTCTCAAATCCAACTCCAATCTCTCATCTCAAATTGCTCATTGGAATGTAAACAATGTGCAGGAAGAGGAAGTCTTATAGTCTTACTGTATGTACAAGTGAAAAGCTAGACGTATAACAATGGCACTCTTGTAGTCTATTACATTGTTAATTGCTGCTTTGAGATCTGAGAAATTGTCACCATATGGGGTCTGACGCCTACATTAAAGGCTTCACCAACACTGACAGAAAATCCCAAAGTAACAAGTGTAAAGCAGCAGCTGGACATGGACCCACTAATAAAGGGAACAGAGATGTATAGCTCTGTCTGGAAGCTGCTGATTGTAAGGTAGAATTCATGCTTATTATCTGCTGGCTGTGAGAACTGCGTTTGTCTTGGGTTTTACAGATCTGATCCCTTGTTAGATTCTATTCCAACACTCTTCCTGCCTTCTTCCTTCCTACTTGAACATGCCAGGATGCTGCTCAGTTGTTATTAGGTAGCACAGGGACGATTTGGCCCAGGGTTCTCTCTGTGGCCTCTTTGTTTGGTGCTCTCCTGTCCTGTTAGTTAATATTTCTTCCGGGCCATCAGTGTTGCTTCCACTGTCAAAAGACACCCCGGTCAGATGAATAGCAAACTAGGTGTAACAGTTGTCCTGTGAAAGACCTGACCCCACGCTGCCTGTCACCCATTGTATGCATGTTTCACTCTTGAATTTTCAATGACACCATGGTGAGGCCATGTCTATCATAGGAGACCCCCCTGAAATGGGACACAGCCAGTGTGTCTCCATCTGAAAAATATGTTCATAAACATGCGGTTATATTAGAATATTAACAATTCATTTTATAATCTGTAGAATGATTCTAAAAATGCTTCTTCTGTGAAATAACATATTGCAGAAAGCGGCATAAAGATATCCGTATCAAAATAATTAGTATAAAGTCGTTACGACATGTGCCTTGGGGCTTGTAGGATCATTGAGGTGAAGCAACATTCGTTCATTTTCTAATCCTTCAATAAGTATGAAATGAAATGATGCTTCCACTGAGTAAGAGTGAAGTGTGTTTTTCATCCTTTCACAGGCATTGCTCAACACTCAAAACAAGCTGAGAGCGCTGGTCCCTAATTTCACCTTCAATTTGGGATTTTCAGGAAAGTTCTATCACACAGGTATGGATCATCTGACGTTCTTGTATCGACAAAGCTTTGTGTTTGAAATGTGGTGTTGTAGCACAGCTCTGGATCTTTGTATCTGGAAAGAGGGGCCATCATCTCTGCCTTTGACATGACAATCTTTGGTGGGAGTTTGCAATGATTAGTTGCCTTATTTATCCAGGAAAAAGCAAATTGTAAAATTGGGAGAATTAACTGAACTCTAATATTAACCACATTAAAGGATGCAATTCAAAATAACTATGACAAACCAATACTCTAACTTACCGGAAAAGTGTGTACGATCTAGGGACATCTAGTGGTGAGGTTGCAGATTAAAACCCACCGAAACTTCTCCGGTGTGCCAAGCGTGTCGCAGAGCTACGGTGGTCGTTGTCAAAACGTGAAAGTGTTTGGTATGTCCTGAGCACACAGTGCTGGTAAACCTCAGCTGCTGTCCATGAACGTAGTTGTACTTTTCTTCTTATTAAAAACAAAACTATTTGTTAGGATTCACAGATTACTCTGTGGCACCTACACCTTTTCACATATACTTTTCCATCCATGATGTTGACCGTTTCTAGGTTCTTTCTCCACCATATAGGCGTTAAAAAAGGAAATGGATGTGTTCAGAGATGCATGCAGCTGGGGGTGGGAGGAGAAGATAAGGCGATGATGGTTGAGGACATCTGTCTTTATCCTGTGGAGCTCATAGGAACTTCTTTTGTAAAGTTACTTGAGGCCAGATGTTGCACTAAAAACACAGGAAATGTGACTGATCATGGATGTGCTCAATTTATTACCAACACCGACATAGAAAGGATGTGTGTTTTCAGGAACTGATGAAGAGGATCGGGGAGACGACATGCTGCTCCAGCACAGGATGGACTTCTGGTGGTTCCCTCACATGTGGAGCCACATGCAGCCTCACCTCTTTCACAACGTCAGCGTCTTGGCAGAGCAGATGAGGCTCAACAAGATCTTTGCTCAGGTTAGCGGCTCTATTACTGCACATATGGCCAGTGTGGCTGCATGGAGAGTGGAAGGAGCAGGATGACGGTGTTCCTATGGGACCACATGGCTACATGAGTAGTGTCTGCTTTGACCTCTTTCTGTAGAGGGAGATGGCAGCTCAACAGTAGATGCCACATTGAAGTGGTCAGAAAGCTGGAAATTTGAGATTCAGCTCTGCAGTGTGTGTCAAGTTATTAATATGTTGATGTGTGAGACACAGATTTGATGCTAAATTTGTCCATTTGTTACCACTCGAGTATTTATAAGAATCATCAAAAATCCCCTCGAGAAACGACCTCTAGCTCACCCGGTGCTTTTTTGACGATTTGCCTGGAGATAACTTCTGTTGTGTTAACTGCTCAGAAACCCCCTTATTGTCAGTATATGAGGGAAAGCCATATGTCGTCTGAATGCTCTAGGTTTCTGTTTTGAGGTTGTAAAGTTTCATGAGGCTGATTATTCTAGAGGGCACAACGGGTCATTTTATACAGGGAAGTCAAGTTTGTCCTTGTGAAATGTCTACTGTTGGGACCAACATGAATACTGTTGGACTCATTGCATCTACACGAGCCTCAGCTTTACAGTCAAACCCAATCTATGCAATTCAAGACTGTTTAGGCCATAGGAGTAGAACTGACGCTGAACTCTTTTCCATGGTCATTTGACGAGTACAAAAGAAAATGGGGTTCGTTGTCAGTGGACCCCTAAAGTGTTGTAGCAGCTCGTCGGGAAGAGAGCCGATGCGGCTCTGGAGACGTATCGCTGGAGCTTGTTCTTGTCCAGAGGGTCAGGGAGTATTTCTGTTTAGGGATGAAACAAATACTTAAATACGCCACTTTAGAATAGGTGAAAATCACACACTCCTGCTGCTTGCAAACAACTGCATTGTTTTTGCCCCAAACTGCAAGGGATTAGCATCAAGTGGGCATATCGGGGAAACCCTGTGAATGTGGCCATGCCAGTTTCCCCCGACAAGCCGACGTGGTTGATACCAATGGAATCCTTTTTAGTCTCATATGACGGTAGCTTCACTCTAGTTTTAAAGCTGTTTCAGCCTTCAGAGTATGTTGGCGGGCTGTGAGATCTCTACCCGGTTAAAGAGATGTTTCGTATTTAGAGAAGCAGACCTAGCTATATTCTATTCTCTCCTGACTTTAACTTTCTCTTTACCATCTTGCTTACCCCTTCGCACCCTGTCCTCTCTCCACACCTCCTCTCCAGGAGCATGGCATCCCAACAGACATGGGCTATGCAGTGGCTCCGCACCACTCTGGGGTTTACCCAGTTCACAGCCAGCTCTATGAGGCCTGGAAGTCTGTGTGGGGCATCAAGGTGACCAGCACTGAGGAATACCCTCATCTGAGGCCAGCTCGATACCGCCGCGGCTTCATCCACAATGAGATCCAGGTCAGTCCACTTGCATTGCAGTAGTGTACCCATTTGTAAACCTTTTGCCACAAAGACACACTTTTCAGTCAAAACAGAAGATTGATGTGGACAGTTGAGCAGAAAATAGTTTGCAGAGTTTGCTGAACAACAGCAACATGATTTCTGAAAGTCACTGAGAGCAATTCAAATGTACATTTTGGATGCTTTGAGCACGCACACATGAAATTGCATTTACCTCCATTCTATTAAGCCCAGTTCAGACCAAAGGAGAGACGAGTTGGAACATGCAACTGCTTGCAATGCGGCGGTCTGCAATGTTCTGTCAGTTTATACCAATCAAAGGAGCCTGGCCACAGAATTACTAAATGTGCGGATCATATGGATCGTCTTGTTTGTTTGGCTGTTAAAACCGGTGACATGCCTTACGGTCTAAAACCAGCTACTGGCATCATCATGAGAGATGATGCCTCAAGCCCGCTTGATTTGAGCAGAGACGGGCCAGCTCTCTCTCTCTCACACTCACACACAGCAACGTTCTAAAACCGCTTTGTCTAGTCTCTAATCTATGGGCTGAACTGGGCTGAACTTCACTTCATCGGACTTTGTTTTTAGTACAGCACCATAGCAAGTTCACAGGGTTACATAAACATCACATAATATCTAAAAAGATTCCTGGCACTAAGTTGGACAGAGATGGCTGCACACTCAGGAGCCCGGTGCCTAGATGTGGGGTACAGAGTTGACAGTCCTTGAAGCAGGATGTTTTGTTGGACACACGTCAGAGGACAGGACAGTAAAAATAAGAGAATAATCATGTTGTCAGGGAAATTAAATTCAACATTTCCTTTGAGAATGAACTACTACACTATCAATCAGAGCTCCCGAAACAGATGATATTGACATCTGAAATAGCTAAGTTATGTTCAGGATCATATTAAAGTACAATTAGTAGTTTATGGGTTTGGGTTTCCCATTTATCACTGTGGCGGCCCACCAAAGTCTATTTTGTCCCACCACAGTTTCATAATGAACTGAACATATTTAATATATATATATATATATATATATATATATATATATATATATATATATATATATATATATATATATATATATATATATATATATATATTTATTATATACTGGGTCTGCAGCAGCGTGGTGTTGGTGTTGTCTCCCAGTTCCTCGTAGTAACCTCTAGTAAAAGTATATGAAAATATACTTCAAGTACCAAAAGTAAAGGTATACTCATTATGCAGAATGAACCATTACAGAGTAACAATATCATTGTATTATAATTATTGATGCAATAATGTTTGTTCATCAACTGTTAAAGGTGGAGCTGATTTTAAAGACTTTATTTACTCAATAGTCTATGCAAAATATGAATCAACTCATAAACTCTGATGTAGTTTATAAAGAATCTGAATCTGTAAAATAAAAATTAACTAATATTTCTCAAATAAATGTAGTGATACGTTTTATGTATAAAGATACATAAAACTGAAATACAAGTACCTCAAACTTGTTCTTAAGTACAGTACTTGAGTAAATGTACTTAATTAAATTCTACCATAGAACAAGAGCACAAAGGTCTTCATAAGTCTTAATGTTCTCAAAGTGAACCAGATCACTTTTAAATGTAGTTTTCAACCAACAGCAGCACTTCAGAAATCATGAAACACTAGCAAAATGTAGCTGAAATACATGCTGAATACGAGCGTTTTACCTTTGTGCAGACTGACCCATCATAGTGCTGGTTCCTGTTTTTATATCCGGAATGCTGTGCAGTTCCACTGTTTAATAGTGCTATGGGGCATTTGAGAGCAGTACTCAGAGCCAGTATTCTACCGGCTTAACACTAAAGAAGACAAGCATACAAATATAATACACCAACAACTAATGATCTCCTTGTGTGTTTTAGGTGTTGCCCAGGCAGACCTGTGGTCTGTTCACCCATACAATCTTCTATAACGAATACCCAGGAGGCTCCAGGGAGCTGGACAAGAGCATCAGAGGAGGAGAGCTCTTCCTCACTGTCCTCTTAAACCCTGTAAGTCTAAACCGGTGTGCTGTGAGTCTCCACTGACTGTAGACTTGAAGGCTTTGGTGACAAAGCCAATGCTGTGATTAGTATTTCTGTTATTATCGTACACTGAAACTCAAACTAAAAGGAAAATGAGTAATGATACATTTTGTTGTAAACTTAACTAAATAAAACAATATCCTGACAGAAAAACTAAACCGAAGCAATATTGTGTTTGAAAAAATAAATAAATAATGAATTTACGCTTTGTTCCAGGAGATGCTGCAATTAGGTCACAATTAATTGTTTTTCACAGGCTGTCTAGATTAAAATATTGTAGTAAATCAAATGTGAGAGAGAGAAGATTTAAACATTACAACCATTCTTTCACACTTCTCCAGCCAACTATGGAGTGTGTATGTGTAGCTACAGACTTTAGTCTAAACCAGGGGTCTCAAACTCAAGGCCCGGGGCCGAATCCGGCCCGCCACGTCACTTTATGTGGCCCGCAAATCCGCCAGAAAAAAAAATTAAAAAGTTTAAAAGTTAGACTTGATAATAAAAATATCCCCATAGTCAAAATTATGATAGAAAGTCGAAGTTAGAATTATGACTTTCTAACTCATAATTTTGACTTTCTATTATGAGATGGAAAGTCATAATTATGAGATACTTAAACACAGTCATAGAAGCAGCTCTTTGGCTGGTTACTCTACATTTGAAATGTATTGTGAGTACATTGAAGACGACTTTAAACGTGGCTTTACAACACATGAAATACTTCACGTGGGATTGTGCAAACGCACCCTTGCTAGGATTTTAAGCTTTGAACAAAGTTATTGTAATAACTTGTGTTTGATATTTGTACTGTTCTCCCTATGTGTTTTACTTCCTAAGTGTTAACATAGATAAACAGCCAGCCAAACTCCTTTTCAAGAGCCAGGAATGCGAGCGTGCCTGCTCCTTTATTGATTCCGTACATATTAATCAGGTTGACAACGTTGAATCAGAGTGAAACTAGAAAGGAAAATACAAAACATCTTAGTTGACTGCAATATGAATAACAGATAAATATAAACAGCCTTATGTTCACATTTACCTAACAAAAGTCACCATTCTTACTTATTCAACACACTAAGAACATAAAACACTTACAGACATTGCTTTCTGAGGAATTCAGGTGAAGGATTACTGTGGATTAAACATGGGATACCACACAGCTGCGACCATGTTCTCTGCAGTTTACAGCTCTCAACTTCCTACTTCCTGTTTCTCACTTCCTGCTTCATTACAGGTGTCAAAATAAAAGCGCCACATATTTATGCATGAAACAATGAAAACAGATTTAACAGTTAACTTATTCAGGGCAGAACATATTTGTCTTTGCTATTTACTTTAAAAGTGTGATAGAGTAATGTGGGTTTCTTAACCCTAAATTAAAAGGATTTAAGTTATAATAACAGAAATGTGCTTAAATATATTTTTACATTTATATAACTGCGTGTACAATATTTTAACACTTGAATAAATAATAATCAAATGCAGACACAGTTATTTACCAATATGTTAGGAGAAGTTACATTTACACTGTCTTACATTTACAACCGGCCCTTTGAGGGCGACCGTGATGCTTGGCTGTTTACTACAGCTGTATGAACACAAAATAAACTCATTTGGCTGTGATTTAACGGCAATAAACCAACAAAAGGGGACTCCGAAATAACTACGTAATGATGCCGATTTGTACTTGTTTTTTCAATGGAGCTCAGAGCGATCGGTGCTAGGCTATGCTAACATTGTAGCAGCTCCATCAACACTCACAATAACGTCATCTAGACGTTAATACGGCAGCGTATATTCATTGTTTGCATTATATGGTTTACACACACATTTATACACATAGTTTGGTCTCTATTGATATGAGGGATCGTAGAGCTCTGGGTGAACACAGACGGCTACAGTATTAATTTACTGATTCAACAACGGCAGGACGTCAGTGATGACAGGAGAAACATCTAAAAGCTGACAGGCTATCGCGCCACAGCGTCACACGCTTTTTTCACAGAAGTTGAAATATTTCAACTTTGAAATATTGAAATATTTCAACTTCTGCGTTTGGGGCGATTCGGAGTTTGACGCGAATTCGCATCAATCGGGCTGCGCCAAATGCACCACGCCATCGCAAATTCGCGTCACTCCAGTTTCATCACGTCTGTGCATAGACTTTGTATGTAATCTCGCCGCGTTTCGTCTGAACACGGCATAAGGCGGAGGTCTCCAACCTTTATTGCGTCACGGACCGGTTTGATGTAAGACAATATTTTCACGGATCGGCCTTCATGGTGTGGCGGATAAACGCAACGAAATAAAATGGTACGATCGGCATGTGCTAAACAAATATAAAATGCATAAATAAATACAACTCACAATAACACTGAATCAGTGGAGCCCTGAGCTAGTTTCTCAGCAACAAGACGGTCCCATCTGGGGGTGATGGGAGACAATGATACCTGAGGTGTGTTCCTCATGTCCAGTCTACTTCGTTTTGATTTGATTGCTGTCACTGCAGAACATCCTTCTTCACAAAGACGGTGTGAAATGGAAGCAGGGTTTTCAGTGCTTTAGTGGCGATCGCAGGATATTCAGCCTTAATTTTGAGCAAAAAAAATTCGCTCGCGCAAGCGAAATTCATTCTCGAAGCTTTAACCTGCTCGCTCAAAATGTGTTAAAGTCAAGTTGCTCAGATTGGTTTAAATTCACTCCATTATATTACAGACAATGTGTTTGATAGTCTCACCTCTTGTGATAAAAAGCTCAAAGAAACTCTTTGATCTTAATTGATTAAAACATGATGCGATCATATTTAATCATACTGTTGTGTTTACAGAAGAGATATAATGTAGTTGTATATAATATGAGCAACAATTTGGACCTGCTCAAAGATCTGGAGCCAAGATTAGGGACCACTGTTTGTATATTAACTGTTTGCCCAACTTAAACCACTGACAAGTACTGTAGTTAGTGGATGAAAAAGTATTCAGATCCTCACTGCAGTAAACGTACTAATACCATACTGATGAAACAATAATCCATTACGAGTAAAATACCTGAATTCCAAACCTTAGTCAAGTCTGTTATTATCAGCAAAATGTACTTGTGCAGAAAGTAAAAGTACCTGTGCAGTAAAATGTACATTATTTGCCCCTGACCTGTAGTGCAATCTGAAAATCTCCCCCTGACGTCTGTGTCAGTGATATCCGGTTTATCCAAAGACGAGGATTGTAACCAATTAGATATAGAGATACAAGGGAGACTGGGTCCGCCCACTTACTGTCAAAAATAAAATCTACTCGCGAGCAAGCAGATTAAAGTTTCGCGAACGAGCAGGTTTAAACTTCGCGAGCGACTTTGGCTCGCGGAGTGATGTAAAATACGCACGCGTCTGTTTGATTTCCGCGCGCGCATGGATCTCATTTGCGCTCTCGGATTTTGACAGTGATTTGCTGTCATAAGAGCTGTTGTCTCAAACATACTTTTAAGGCCCCCATCATTTACAATCTCCAGCAGCTGATCTTCCTCTGTCGCCACATATTCTGCAGAGCGGGTTTGGTGCGTCAGAATTACTCCTGATATTTAATTAGACTCCTGATAGAAGTTGTCGGCTCTTCTTCTGTCTCCTTAGTGAACTTTTCCTCTTTGCAAAGAAGCTCTCCAAAAGTGTTTTATTCATTTTCGCTAGTTTGTGGGCTTAATTTTTGAGGTAACGTATCACGTGACCGAGACAAGCGTCTTGACATGTCAAGAGCCACAGGCGGATGAAATTGGGAGAGAATCCGGTCATTTTTCAAAATAAAACTTCTTTCAGACTCTGATAATTAATAAAATGGAAATAATATAATATTTATTCTTTCTGTGCGGCCTGGTACCAAATGACCCACGGCCCGGTGGTTGGGGACCGCTGGTGTAAGGGATTACAATTTTCGAAATGACCAAGTACAGCTGGGTTACTGTGTGAGCGTGGCTGTTGTTTTTTTGCCAGGTAAGCTTATGATGCCATGACGTCAACCCACGACAGGTTAGTGTGCATCTTGGCATCGTGTCGAGCCGATCGTTGGTGAACTTCCAGGCGCATGTGGGACTGTGGTTCTACGAGGGCTGCACAAACATGCATTGCAACCTCAGTTTAATATTTTGAATGATCAATGCGAAGTGCAAGGTGGCAGGAGCACGGACCGCGTGGACGTCTGCATGCACACCTTCTGTTGGTTCATGTCTGAACACAGGGATGGTGAATATTGATCAGTAGGTGCTTATTAGATAGTCACTGCTCTCATAGTAGGAACAGAACAGAAGCTATGGTAACCGCACGGCTTCTTCATGAAAAGAAATATAGAAATATAACTAGTAATGGGACAAATTTCTTTTGACACCAAGTAATAAGTAAAGTAATAGTATTACTTTTTAAAGCAGTAAAAGTCCTGAGTTACTTGCCCAACACTGGTCTAAACTAAACTACAATAAAAACTAATTCTAAACTATTATTACCTTGTTTGGAGCTCTGCCAAACTGTTATGTATTATTAATAACATAACCTCATTCACACACTCGGTGTCAGCTGCTGGCACCTGTATACAATGGAGACAACTCTAAAGTAAGATGAGAGAAATGAGCTTTCTGCTGTAAAATGAATGATAAGAGCTCAATGGTTCCCCCTCCGCATGTGGCCCGTCTCTGTGTAATAATGTCTGTGTCTGCACTCAAACCAATTTGCCGTTCGGGGTATTTTGTCCATCACGACACAATCCCGTGTGCCCATCAGCCAATAAGCCTCGCGTTACTTCCTGTTGGATATCAGTAGCGCTGTCACCACAGACAGCGCTCTGCATTACACTCTACAACATTCCCACTGTCAAAAAGAAGAGCTTTGTAACATGAAAAGAGGAGTGACAAAGAGCGGAACGCCAAATTAGTTCTAATATTAAACATAGAGAGTAAACTGAAGTACAAAGAAAAGAAAACATAAAATGAAGTTCAGTCAACTGTTGAGATAAACGGACAAGAGATGCTGGCTCAGCATAACTTCCAGCGGTGCTTATTACCACGAGGGTCCGCTCTGCCCTCCTGTGTGGACCTTTTTTCTTCTTCTTTATCATACGAGGACATCACACACACACACACTCGTCACAATTGCAGGAGGCAAAAATTGTCCTATGATTTTAGTGTCAATCAAGGGGGGTCTAGGACTCCCAGAGACCCCCCCGTGTTTCACACTCCTGCTGGTTTGAGTTCCAGGACTTGGACAACAGCTGCAGGTAAATGCTGAACTAACGGATGAACTACATTGTGTCCTCTCAATCCAGATCAGCATCTTCATGACACACCTGTCGAACTATGGCAACGATCGTCTGGGTCTGTACACCTTTGAGTCTCTGGTGAAGTTTGTCCAGTGTTGGACCAACCTCAGGCTGCAGACGTTGCCCCCCGTCCGGCTCGCTGAGAAGTACTTCCAGATCTTCCCTGAGGAGAGAGACCCTCTCTGGCAGGTCAGAAGATTCATTTTGGTTTTGGAAGCTCACACTTTTTGCAGATTAATCCCAATGTTCTTTGGAGATTAAGGAAAAGACATTGAGTCTTGATGTGATCATTTCTCAGAACCCTTGTCATGACAAGAGACACAAAGATATCTGGTCTAAAGAAAAGACCTGTGACCGCCTCCCCAAGTTCCTCGTGATTGGACCACAGAAAACAGGTTCCACACTCTCTCTATGTCCATTCTATCTTCTTCTGTGTCTGTAAATCTCTCCCTACTTATTCTAAATGTCTCGTCTTTACTCAAGGCACTACAGCGCTTCATTCATTCCTGAGCCTCCACCCAGCCGTCACCAGCTCCTTCCCCAGCCCCACTACCTTTGAGGAGATCCAGTTCTTCAGTGGAGCAAACTATGACAACGGGATTGACTGGTAAGAACGGGGCTACCACTTACTGCACACAACATGACTTCAACTTGAATTCATTTCTTTCTAGTGTTTCTTCCATTCTTTAAACTTATTTTCAATTTCAGTTCGGTTGAACTGGTTCTTGTCAGAGCTTAAAGGATAAAGTAGATATAATACTAACATGACATGCACACATTACATTCATTTAGCAGACGCTTTTATCCAAAGCGACTTACAATAAGTGTATTCAACATAGGTATTCAAGAGAACTACTAGTCATCAGAAGTCATAAGTGCATCTCCTTTGTTAAACAAGCATCTAAGAGCATAAACCAGAGCAAACGTACAGAAACAAACTAATACAATAAGTGCAACAAACTAGTACGAATACAATAAGTGCTGAGAGGAAGGTTCAGGGTAGCACTTCTTGAAGAGGTGAGTTTTCAGCCTGATGAAAGATGGGCAGTGACTCTGCTGTCCTGACGTCAGTGGGGAGTTCATTCCACAATTGTGGGGCCAGGACAGAAAACAGCCGTGACCGGGAGATCGGCCGCAGGGACCTCTGAGCGACGGGGAACCAATCGCCCCGAGGCAGCAGAGTGAAGTGGTCGGGTGGGGGTGTAGGGCCTCACACTAACAGTGTGAGGTCATCATTCCTCCTCCCCCCATTCTTTCTACATGCCTACTCTATAAAAGATGGGGGATAAAATCCACAGTCCAACTTTCGGTGGTTCTGGCGGTTGAAGTCTCTCTTTGTATTTCCTGGTTGAGGGGGGTCTCCTGGTAGTCACATGCAGGCTTGTTGTGGGAAGCTACATGCAACTACCAGGAAAGACCTTGACCCTGTACCAGGAGACTGGATTTGGGGCTAGCGAGGTAACTTCAGGGTTAATCCTGCGTTTATAGTCCTCGGACGGGGGTTCACTTCTTACCTGGTGTGTCAACATGGTAACTGATGCTGAACACCTAACCTGCTCCGGAGCAGGTGATGTTGGAGATAAGAGATCAACTCCTATAAAAGCTCCGCCCACTGACCAATCAAAGCTCTGTACGCAGATCATTAGATAATATTACACAAATATGAAGAAGTTAAAGTCATAATTCAGACTAAAAGCTACAGTTTAAACTGACAGTCAGGAAGGACAGCTGCTAATAAATCACACACTGTGTGAATGTGTTTAAATGAACAGATTTACTTACTGCTTCATTTAGGGCATAATAGATCTGACTATAATTCCATGTGTACATTCTGGTAAATGAATGTGTTGCAGATGTTACATTCAGCCTGAAGTTTAACTTCTTCATATTTCTCTGATATTATAGTTTGTAAAATGAGCTGACAGCAGACTTGTCCATGTTTGTGATTGGTCATATGCCGAAACCCCGCCCCTTATGTGACCATCTCTCAGCCAGATTGAGAAACCTGGTCAATTTAACTACAAACAACAACCTAAAAGCACCAAAACAACAGTGCTAGATTGGCCAGTTGGAGTACAGGACCTCAATCCTAATCCAGAATCTGGGGGCTTCTCAAAGTCAAGGATGCGTCCTTGGTAGGACGGGTCCTTCCAAGTCCTACAGAGACTAGTTAAGACTCCTTTCTAGCATTCAGAGATCACATTGGAACTGTCTACTGAGTGTGTCGGCGTGCAGAATAAATGGATGCAGTATTTTATTTTTTTTAACTTTATTGCGAACAACTCAGTTGCATTACAATTTCGGGGTGACTGTGGCTAAGTGGAGAGCAGTCGGCGGATCGATTCCCCGCTCTGCATGTCGATGTGTCCTTGAGCAAGACACTTAACCCCAAAATAACTCCCGTAGCTGTGCCTACGGTGTATGAATGTGATAGAATCTGAATTGTCGCTTTGGATAAAATTGCATTTCTCAAAACAATACACACATGTTCAAAACATTGGCCCATTAAATGATAAATACAATCAGCAGGGATTTGGACAATTATTACAGTTTATTAACGCACTCCAATGACAGTCATTTTAATTTGACCTGGGCATCAATTCAGAGATTCATAGTCTTGAAGCCAGACTCCATTAAGAAGCACAATCACTTTGCCTGGCCGATTGTAAAAACACGCTTCATTCATACTGGACAGAAACAAAATGAGGGTGCTTTCACACTTAAGGTTCCCTTAAAACAACGCTGGCGCCGTTTGTCTGGTTAGTACGGTTCGTTCGGGCTGGTGTGTAAGATGTTAATAGAACCCTGGTGCGGACCGGACAACCAAATCCAGACCTCCTGAAAAGGGGGGTCTTAGTCTGTGATTTGTTTGTGGTGATGAAGTGCAGCATAATCTTCTGTCAGTCACTAGAATGTCATTTTCCCTCGAGGGTCCTGATGATGCAGGATGTCAATCAACAAAACTGTCCAACCAACGAGTCAGTTTGTATAACTTCATGTTTACTCCTCTGCTTCATTGGTTAAAGGTCAGTGTGACCCGGAACTAAAATGCAACACTGTATTGTTTGTTTCCCTTGGTCCGGACCGAATCTAACCAACTACAGGTGTGAAAGCACAGTAAAACTAGTCCACTGCTCCAACTATCACCACCTCTGGTTTGGTCAAAATAAACCCATGATTTACTCTGTTACATTTGACAATATTCTGGCTTTATACCTGTTGCTGGCCTCTTTGTGCTTTTGCTACTGTGTTCACGTTAGCTCCGTGAACTAGTCTGTCAGTGCGCTACAAAGCTCAGGACAACCTTTTAAATGAGGCCTTGTAGATATGATGTGAGTAAAGATTCAGCTACTGGACTGGCAATGTCTCAACTCAAACTGGCAGACTGCTGAGGAGAAATAACTGAAAGTCTACTAGCATACTGAGCTCGTTTCCAAATCATGCGCATCGGATTGTGGGTGTTTTTAGGAGCTCAGAGGATACACACATGCAGCATTGAAAATCATCTGAATGGACTCGGTCCTCAGTAGAATCCAAAGGATCCTGGACGTTGGAACAGTCCTTCAGAGCATCCTTGAAATTCAGTTGAATTTAAGGAACACTGTCAAGCTGCTGTTCCCTCACAGAGCCTGATCCGTTTAGTAAAGCTGCCAAAGGAGTCTATTACATACTGACCTGAGAGTGTGAATACTTCACTCAAATATTAGTTTGTCTGAAGTTAGTTGTGATCCGTTTGTGGAGATCTGTTTTCAGTCTGACATCGGAGAGAATTCTCAAACGGTAACACAATAAAACATAACATGGATGATGCACTAGCTAACTAGTACTTGTTTTATTTTGTGATCCTCAGGTACATGGACTTCTTCCCATTCCCTTCCAATGTCAGCACAGATTTCATGTTTGAAAAGAGCGCCAACTACTTTGACACCGAGGCGGCGCCTAAGAGAGCTGCTGCCCTGCTCCCCAGAGCCAAAGTCCTGGCAGTGCTCATCAACCCGTCTGACAGGGCTTACTCCTGGTACCAGGTGAGAACCATCACACTAGGCTTCGGGCTCATTTCTCCACATGTTTAGGATGTTTCTATATACTGTGCATCTTGACGGTTAGATTTAACCTGTTGATGCGTTCGATCATTAAAGTAAACTCTTCTGAATTTGGAGAGAACACAGCGTGTATAGGTTGCATTATAGAGGACCTTCATTTTGTCCACATCAGAATGTCCTGACTGTCTCTGAGTGACACTCTGGGGTGCTCTGCATGGTCTTTATTTTGAAGTCTCAGTGACAGGAAGTTTCTCAGTGACACTCTGAGAGGTGTACTGTCACTTTGAAATCTTTGGAAATGTGCTCTTTTGTATTTAGTTTGGCTAACTATTCACACAATTGGAATTTAATTATTAAACATTATCATTCTTTTGATTTATTATTTAAAATGTATTCATTTTGTTCTATTATTATTGACAGACTTTGCTTTTGTTTTGAAGCAACAATACATGGAGTGTACTCTATATATGGCCCAGCCCTTCATCACACACATACAGTGCTGTGATCAAAGGTGTGTGTGTGTGTGTGTGTGTGTGTGTGTGTGTGTGTGTGTGTGTGTGTGTGTGTGTGTGTGTGTGTGTGTGTGTGTGTGTGTGTGTGTGTGTGTGTGTGTGTGTGTTAATGACCACAGCACCAGAGGGCCCACCAGGACCCTGCAGCGCTCAACAACACTTTCCATGCTGTGGTGACAGCAGGCCCCTCTGGCCCCAGGGACCTGCTGGCCCTCCAGAGACGCTGCCTTCATCCGGGGGCCTACGCTCCTCACCTGGAGCGCTGGTTGCAACACTACCAGCCCAGCCAGGTACGTGGGCATCATGGTCCAGCCTACCACTGTAACAGTCAACAGCTGCTTCCTATTTACATAATGGTAGAATATTAGTAATGCTTCATAGAGCATGTTTATGCTCATTTGAAGTCCTTTGTGGAAGATTTCCGTGCTGAATGAAGATGCTTTTTATCAATATAATACTTCTATAATATCAGTTTGGTTTCACTAATGGTCACATCTGCATAACAAAACATCAAACTCAACATCTGCTCAGCATGTTCCTGGTGAAGACTTGCTGATAACATTGGTGGTGATGTGACCATTTTAATTCAACTTACAGTAAGTTAATAAAGTTTCAATGTACTTCACAACATGAACCACAGCGATAAAACATCTGCAAACTGATTATAACAAGTCATTTCATAATATGTATGGACCATCCTTCTGAGACGTCTCGAAGCAGGAAAAGCCTAAAAATGTGAAGTCGTCATCCAGCTCCCATTAGATCAGTCTGTGCTTTCACACGTTTAGACTTCAGGGCTTATTGTGACAACTGACTACCTCTTTGAAGAGCTGAAGTATGCAGCAGTCGCTTCAAGTTAACGACACGAAGAGCATCACATTGCTTCGACATCTCAAACCTGCACTGAACTCTGTTGCCCCCTACTGTCCAGTTATAGATAGATATATTATAGGGTGGGAGTTCTGAGGTATTCTAATGGGTTGTGTTGCTAAAGAAAACCGAACAAAGCGACCTGTCCTATAGTCTGCTGTGCATTGTGTTACTGCTCTGCTGATGGCAGTAACCCTGCAAAACGTGCAACATTCATTTACCAAGGGAAGATTTGTTGAGCACAAATGATCAAATTAGTCTCTTATTCATATTTTTAAAAATTGCGTATGCCATAACTTGCCATATGCAATTGACCCCTATGCCAGTGGTTCCCAAACTGGGGGGCGCAGTGGTACTACAGGGGGGCGCGGCTTCATCACCAACACACACACACACACACACACACACACACACACACACACAATAAACAATAAAACAATATAAAATAAAATAATAACAAATACAATTGCAAACAAGTTGTAAAGATCGGGCACTATATCATATGGTTGCATCTAAGAAATAAAAGAGCGACACAGACACAGCGACACAGAAAGTGATAAGAAGGAAGCGATGTACCTAGATGGACAGATGTGTGACTGGTATAAAGTGCAAATCAGATGGCAAGTCTGTTACAGCTGTAACAGGCGACGTGACCACCACAACAACGGCACAAAAACAGGTAAAAGTAAGAAAATGTAACGAGGTGTATCTGTCCCTGGGCTTTACAAGCACTATGGTCGGCCAAGAAGAGAGACCCCAGTGTGTTGTGTGTCTTAAAATACGGGCGGCAGACAGTATGAAGCCCACTACATTGAAAAGACACTTGGAAACCCAATGTGAACAAGCAACTTGACTTTTTCAAAAAGAAATTGGAAAACTGTCATGCCCAGCAGAGTGACTTTGTGAAAGCTGCATCTGTCCCTGTGAAAGCACAACTCACTGTTAAATGTGGGGAAATATACGTTGTTTGCATTTAAAAGAAATTAAGTTCATTTTATTTACAAATGAATATGTCGGAATGCAATTTACATGTAGGAATATGAATGTGATCTGTGCAGAGAAAGCACTGAGTAACTTGCACATCTTGTCTTTGATCATTATTCTATATGTAGGATTTTCTTTTCTTGCACACTACTTCAGTTTGAAAAACCCGTTAAAAGGGGGAATGTAAGTTTTTGCACTGTTCCTAACTTCAATTTAACATTTGAAGTTATTTCTACTTGAAAATATATTCAAGAATGTAATGCAATTAATATGTGTGCACTACTTGAAAGCAATCTAAAGTCCAATCTGACAAACTGAACAATAAACTGTGAAGTGGAAAAGTGAAGTGATATGTACTTATTTCAGAAAGAAAAACAAATATTTTATAGAGTTTATATATTATAATGCAATGAATTCAAAACAAAGAAGGTTTGGGGTGGGTGGGGTCGGGTGCGGTGGGGGGGCTTACAGTGTTCCTATATCATCAAAGGGGGGCTTGACAGAAAAGCCCTATGCAGTCAGAACAATGTGATCTGCTTGCAGGATTCTTGAGGTAATCAAATTAGTAAATATAAACTAAGTATAATATAGTAACCCTCTCAAGTGTACTGATATTTTCTTACAGCCCTACTATATAGTAATGATGCGATCAGGGGATTATGATGTCAGTGGTCAGCTGATGCCTCTCTATCCCGTGTTGCTGTTAGATGGCTGTTTGTCTGAGTAGTTCCTTCTCACATGTAAATCTCATGCACCCCTGTGGAGACGGTCCTGGATGACGCTGCTCTGTGTGTTGTAGTTGCACATCGTGGACGGGGCCCTGCTGCGGTCCAACCCGGCTCTGATGATGGAGGGAATCCAGAGATTCCTCGGTGTCACTCCCATCTTCAACTACACCCAGGCTCTAATGTTTGTCACACACACACACACACACACACACACACACACACACACACACACACACACACACACACACACACACACAATGTGTTTCCTTAAAGGAACACATCAACATTTAGTTTGAAAGCTAGATAATACGTATTTTTTTATTTTTAGGTTTTAATGTGATTTTCTGTAGTGGTGTCCCTTATGTAATCAAATCCAAACATTCAAGTGTATTGTGTACACACACACACACATATATATATATATATATATATATATATATATATATATATATATATATATTAGTCATTTGGACTGTGACACAATTTCTTTTTTTTTTTTTTTTTGCCTCTACACGACTCCAGTGGATTTGACATGAAGTAAGTCAATATGTGGTTGAGGTGTAGATTTTCATCTACAAACGCAAATGGAGTCGACCTTTAACCGAGAGATGTACCACATGTGAAAGGTGTTCAATGAACATACTATGTGTCTGCAGGTACGATGACGGCAAAGGATTCTGGTGTCAGCGGGTGGAAGGAGGTCGAGCCAAGTGTCTGGGGAAGAGTAAAGGCAGGAAATACCCAGAGATGAGTCCTGAGGTACATTTCACCTCGCTTCACTACACTTATTCCATATGCCCATAGAAACAAACAGCAGCGGAAGAATACACATCTGGTGTTCTACTGTAGCATCCTCTGTTTGAGTTAACGTTTGTTGTGACCAGCTGTTCTATTTCATCCTTACTGACCGCCAGAGGCAGTGCTTACCACTGGATATCTTCTGTCTCGCGCAGGTCGAGTCTTTATATCAACAAAGTCACCTGTGACCTCGGATGACCCCTGTCGTCTATAGGTTCCGGTGTCATCCTGAGATCAATCCTTTTTCATCTTCTCGCTACGCAGGTTAGCTACCATGGTAGCATAAGCTTAAACAAAGATGTCTACGATCAAGACATATTGGAGCTTGTCGCTGTAGCCTTGTGCCCACCGGTCGGAGTTGCGGATCTCTCGCCCTCCAAAGGCTGCGACAAGCTGTCCCTCTTAGGAGGTAACTGCGTGTTTCGCCGTTAGGACCATCGAGCACCGGACTGGTGGACGCCCCTATCATCGGTCATTCACCAGTCTGATAAGGGCCACCTAAATCGTAAAGACAGCAATCGGTGAAATCGATTAACATATTTTTCTATAACAGCTCTAGTTAATCGAGTGGCGTGCTAACGAGAGCGTAGAATATATGCTCTCAGCCCGCCCTTCACAGTGAGCAGAGTGTCCTCGCTCAGGCTAACTTGGTGAGATGCTAGTTAGACTAGATCGACATTGACAGTGTCCACTGATTTTGTAACATTACGGCTATCACAGTTAGCAGAGTGTCCTCGCTCAGGCTAACTGGTGGGACACCACCAGTTACAGCGACTGTCCTAGTGAAGAGAATGTCCATCACTCCCCTTTTTTGGCCTGTTTCCACAGTGGCAGAGTGCTCAGGCTAACTGGTGGGGCACCAATAACTACAGCGACTGTCCAAGTGAAGAGTGTCCTTGCTCACTCTATCCCCATGGAGGGAGAGTGCATATCTGGCAAACGGTGTCCCCATGGGCTTGGTTCCATTCCGCCGGGAGATTGTCACAACAGATGCCTGCCTCTCAAGGCGGGGTGCAGTGTGGCAGAACAGGACTGCTTGGGGGCAGTTGTCTGCTCAAGACCGCATGGGTATGTCAATGTTCTAGAGCAGGGGTGCCCAATACGTCGATCGCGATCGACCGGTCGATCGCGGAGGTAGTGCCGGTAGATTGCATGCCATTCAAAATAAATGTGATGTCCTCATGGCATTTGCCACTTGATTGACGTACAGTGCAGCCAGTGTGAGATCCCGTCTTTTCTAACACACGAGTCACCACGTATGCGCGATCAACAACGTGAGCTACTGCAAAATTCCGCGAGCTAATTAGTTAACCTTCCAATGTATTTCTACTAAAGAAGCTAAAGCTGCAGCGCTATGATTTGGGGAACTTCCAAAACCTCGCGTCAGAGCTGGAGACACAACGGAAGGCGTCTGTCGGAGTGTCTGTCAGAGTTTGACAAACGCTTTCAAGACTTTGCTTTACTCGAGCCAGTCGCTACATTTATGTGCTGCAAATTTCAGGAAGATATTGAGGTTGATTCACTCGCATTAAAAATGGCAACGCTGTCAGGACAGTTTTAGTAACCAAACATGAGGAAATGTGCCACCTTCTTCACTGCATTATTCGGCTCTACTTATTTATGTGAGTCAGCCTTTTCCCACATGAAGAATATTAAGTCCAAATATCGTTCTACCATGACTGATGATCATAGAAGTCTGCTTGAGGCTGGCTACCAGCAGCTACTGTCCGTAATATTTAAACCTGGTTGATTCCATTCAGTGCAAGTCATCAGAGTAAAAATGTACAGAATTGTAGGTAGATCATTTTGACTCGGTCATTTCAAAAGTAGCTCGCAAGCCGAAAAAGTGTGGACACCCCTGTTCTAGAGCTAGCGCTCAAACACTTGGCATCCCAATCCCTGCCGCCTTCAATTATGGGTCTGGCCGCGGGAGGGCCCGACCAGATGCTGAGTGGCTGCATAGAACCAGTCAGACTGACTATTCTGAATGCCAGGGCGCGATCTACCCGTCTGCTGTACGAAAACGGGTGGAAGCTGTTTTCTGACTGCGGTTTAGAACAAGGTCCCAGTACAGTGCCCCGTGCCTGCTGTACTTGAGTTTCTACAGTCCCTCCTAGATAAGGGCCGGTCTCCCTCTACCCTTGGAGTATACTTGGCTGCTATTTCGGGGCAGCATACTAAGGTCGACAATGACACAGGAGAGAGCCACAGACTGGTGTCCCTCTCCCTAAAAAGGGGCTCTGCGATTGCTTCCCCCGAAGGCCCCTGCATGGGACCTATCCTTGGCACTGGATACCCTATGCTTGCCTCCTTTTAAACCCCTGGCACAGGTGGAGCCGAGATGGCTATCGGCCAAAACGTTTTTTCTCTTTGCCGTCACTTCAGCTCAACGTGGGGGCGAGCTGCATGCCCTGTCGGTGAATGAATCCTGTCTGAGGTGGAACTCGGATGGCTTGGGTGTCACTTCGTGGCCTAATGCAGCGTTTCTCCCAAAGGTGCTGACACACTCGCATATCAACCAGCCTATCCAGCTCGTGCAGTTTGACCCCCCCCCCCCCCCAACAGGAGAGGAGAGGTCAAGGCTGCTGCGCTCAGCCATCCGGGATGAAGGGCCACTCCACCAAGAGTGTCTCCACGTCATGGGCGGCCCTGAGAGGTGTCCCTGTGGAAGATATATGTGCTGCGGCCTCATGGGCATCACCGAGCATTTTCACCAAACACTACAAAGTTAACGTTGCCACCCCTCACCCACTGGGGAGGGTTCTTTGGCCAATTTCCTCTGCCGCTATACGAGGTAGTTACTGTGATTCCTCGTGACTCTGTTGATATAAGTCATCCAGTGTTAAGCACTGCCTCTAGTGGTCATCCAGGATTCATAGAACCGTAGTTATATTCATAACTTTCATTTTAGAAGATGACTGAGCCTTATTAAAAATGAAAATATAGCTGCTTTTAAAAGTTTACATCTTCAATAGGAACCAGTGGGCGTGTTGCTGAGAACCACAGGCAGGGAAGGGGTTGTGTTTACAATGAGAATAATATTGAATAACGCCAGAGAATAAAGATTGGAGAACCTCACAGTTAAATAATGGAGGAAGCAGAATATCACTGTAACTTCAAATTCTGCATGTTCTGTAAATGTTCTTCTGATCTCTGACTTTTCCCAATCTCTTTTTGTGTGTGTGTGTGTGTGTGTGTGTGTGTGTGTGTTTGTGTGTGGACACGCACGTAGTCACGTGCCTTTCTGGCTGAGCACTACCGTGAGCACAACATGGAGCTGCTGCGTCTGCTGAACCGACTTGGCCATGCACTGCCGTCCTGGCTCCGCCAAGAACTCCAGAGCACGAGCTGGAGCTGAGGCCACACCCCCTCACTCACACAGACGGACAAACGCACCACAGAAGAAGCCAGGACCAGAGTCTGGATGAGCCCGCACTTGGCTCTGGATTAAACTGGACTAGGTGATCTGGAATCAACAGGAGCAAAAGAGCTGATGTTACTGGGGCTCCTGTTCAACATGAGATCTTCCTCAAAGTGTTGGTCACTGTTTGAAAAGGATCCCAGCTGACTCTCCATGCAACCCCTGATCTGTTGCCAACCTCCTGCCAACATGTCCGCACTGGGCAGCCCTCAGCCTCAGTCACTGTGTGTTGGATGGGTGGGGGGGGCAGCAGCTGACACTGAACGCATCAGTTGGTTGTGGATCCAGAGGACTGGGTGACCAGCAGGTTTGGGGCATAAATGTGAGGCGAGAGAGCGTGCTGATGTGGAGTGTATGAGTGGACACAGGACAAACACGCACACGTCTCATCTCCACAAGATTGATTGTAAAGCATTTTCAAAAGCAGTTGTCTTTGTTAGGTTGAGGGGCAGCTGGGTAACAAAATGTCCATCAGCCTGAAGAAGACTGTTCAAAGAGCCAGTCCACATCCTGGTCCACACACACACACACACACACACACACACACACACACACACACACACACACACACACATACATGTGTACCTGCAGTCGTTTCCTAGTCAGTTGACTGCGGTGACGGACACTTTATAAAGGTTTAGATGACAGGTTGTGTAAATATCATGTGTTGGAGGTATGTGACTGGAGGCCAGGTGTGGTCCAGGCTCCGCCCATCACCAACATCCTGTCAGTGAGCAGCAGGTAAAGAGGCTTTGTGAATGATGACACATTTTTTAAGATCGCTAGCTTTTAACCTCCATAGCGTAGTATTCTTTTTAAAATATACCATCCATGTTGGAACCATGCTGCTGAGCAAAGCTTGTGTTGTAGTACTGGATTTTTAGTCTTCATACTTCTGGACCAGAACATGAAAGGTCTTCACTGCTCTTTATGAAGTAATACAACGAACTAATTTAGTAATGAATGGGTTTGGTTTTACTGGCTGTCCAGGGTCCATGTAAACAGTGAGCTGTGGTTCCGATTTCATCGTCCTGACAACAGCTGCTGAGGCTCATGGGTACTGTAGTATGAAGAGCACACAGTTGAAATAACTACAACTATTAGCATGGTTTAAGTTTCCAAGAGACTTGAGTGTCATTATTATTAAATAAAAATGGTCCATAGAAAACCTCCAAATTGTAAACTATAAAGTTTGAGGCTGCTGAGATGTTCTGATACTCTTCCTGTCTGGTAAATAAGCCAATCTTTCAAACTCCAGTCGGTGTTCAGAGTCTCCAGGCTGAGAAGACCAACAATGACAAAGCTCCTCCAGAACCACAGAGACCTCATACAACTAACTCCACAGACCGACCCTGACTAACTAGTTCTGGAGATGAATAATACAGAGTGAACTTAACCAACCTGGACTATGGGAGCAGTAGGACTTGGTCTTTTTTTAATTTATTTTGTCATCAATCACAACGTGTTTAAGTTAGTTGGCAGCTGCACAGGAAACCTGACGTGATGTGGTCTTGAGGAAGTCCTGGACCAGAGCTGTTCAGACCTACTGTGGGTTTGTGAGATGCTGATAGGGGGACAAGTACCTCGGCCAGTAAGGGAGAAGAAAACCTGTCGGATATCTCCTGGGAAAGCAACACGCACACACACACACTCACACTTTTACACTCTTGTCTCCATCCGAGGACAAGAGGTCAGAGGTCGGGGCCGGTATGGAGACAAATCAGAAGCTGCTGTATTGTTTTGTATAAATGTCAAAAAGGCCAACACTGTATCGTCTCTAATAAACACAGAGAGGTTGGACTCCAAGGCTGACACGTCTTTTCTTACCTCACTCACCTTCATGTTACTGATGTGCAGGGTTGGGTAGTAACGTTATCAAGATTAAGTGATCAGATTACCAAAAACAGTAACTAGAATCAACTCATTACATTTGAAAAACGTGCATTCAGATTAAAATCTCATTGTCTTTGGAAGCTGAGTATTCTGAGCATCTGTCCATGTCCAGTGCTTGGTCCTGAGTGGAAGGGACAGGAGGCATCAGAGGATATTTTATATATTATGGAAGTTTGTGCTAGACTCCTGAAATTTTGCATGTGTAGTCCTGGCTATCCATGGCAGCTTTGTGTCAAGTTTGGTGGCTCTAGCTTATTCTTTTGGTATTGCTGTCATAGACTCCCATTGCCTGGGGCTGGGGGCGTGGCCTCGCTGGGGGCGTGGCTTCGACCCCTCGCCCCCTTACGGCTGGCTTACGAAAATTACGTCACAAAACATAGCCGTGTTGGGTATCCCAGGATGCGCAAAATTCTCATCTTTGGGTTAGGTTTGGGTGGGGTCGTGACCTCCTGGTGAAGGTCACGGGGAGCACGGGCACAAGGGGAGCATTAATCTAAAAGATCTCAGTGTTCTTCCATTTGGAGCATAGATTTTGCTAAAAGTCCCCCATGATAAACAACCTACTAAAAGAATAAAAGAATAAAAAAAATTAAAATAAATAAATTATTAAAAAAAGGGGGGTTTTAAAAACAGAGCATCAGAGCAGACGCAAGCCGGGCAACGGGAGTAGACTCTTAAAAGAAAACCCAGGATCTCCAAAGTCCGCCCCCCGGTGGAGGTTCCTATAAAAGACAGACAAACTAAAGGCACCGTCCAACAAATTAATACAGTGTTTCCTTTATAAATATATTAATAAAACAATGATATAAATGAATAAATTAAATAACAAGGTATAAAAGATAAATACACATAGTGTATATATATACACACATGCACACCACATTTAAAACTTAAAGATAAGTGCTTTTTAAAAAAGGGAGTTATATAAATAAAACAACGAGATGAGGAAACACTGGGTTAAGAGGAATAGTTAAAATGGACGGTCCTTTATTTAAAATATTTTCCGTCTGCGTGCGAGAATTAAGAAATATAGTTAAATATATGGCAACACTGCCACCGTGTATGTCTAAAAGAATGAATAAATAAATAAAGGAATATAAATTAATTAAAACATGCAAATATATATTTAATAAGAACATGCAAAAATTTAAAAACACACAATGTTTGATAAAATATTATATACAATAAAATTATTAATTTAATAAATAATTAAAATAAATATTAAAAAATTATAATTTAAATATTAAATATTTCATATGACTACACGGTGGAGGGGTACCTAAAAAAGTTGGGGGGAAAAAAAACAGACAAAAATAGACAAAACTCGCACAGCAGACGGGATTGCTGATAAAAAGACCAGTGCGGGTGGGACCATGGAGATCCGGAAATGGTTTGTTTACTAAAAGAGGTTTAAAAACCTGGTTAAAAAATGGACACACTGTTAGTATTTTTCATTTAGTCCTTCAGGTTCTATTGTTCTTAGTCTGTGCATCCATTTCCTCTCCGCTGCTCGCCGCTGCGCCACACTCCAATGTCTGTTGCTCTCAAGGCCAACACTTTGGACATTGTGTGAGCCATGGAGTTTAAAATGTGTGTACAGGACGCTCGTGCCATTACCACTATTGATCATATAAATGTGTTGTTTGATTCTGAGGTGTAACTCGTTGCCCGTCTCCCCCACGTACAGTTTGTGGCAGGCCCCGCACCTGACAGCGTAGACTGCGTTTGTAGCCGTAGGCTGCAGGGTCTGCCCCAGATTAAAACCAATCCTCGCATGAGGGTTAAAAACATGGGGGAGACGAATAAAACCGATCTCCGAACCTCGAAGCGCCTCCTTCCTGGTCCTCTCTTTATTGAGATCTGTGTGGACCAGGATATCTTTTAAGTTTTTATTCCTACGGAAGGCGGAGATCATCCGGCACCCACTCAGGGAGGCACAGTCCTCCCTCGTCCCCTGAAAACTGTTTCTGAGTCTCTTTAAAAAGTTCTGCGTACAGTCTGAGAATGTTAAAATTAAGGGGACAAGGGATAGGTCGGACGACTGCACCGGGGTGTTGTTGTTGTTAAAGGTGCCGGTGACCTCCGCCTTGGTGCTTCTGAGGAAGCGCTTCGAGTAACCAGGTTTATGGCTAGAAAAGAGGATATTTTGAAAGTTTGTGTTAGACTCCTGAAATTTCCTGAAACGTCTTTTCAGAGCATACAAAAGTTAAACTGCACTTCTAGGCAGTAAAGTACTAAAAGCACCAGATATGCATGGAAATGACATGAAACTATGAATTCAGCTGTCCTGATCGACTTTATTTAAGAAAATCTTTGAAACTTTGTTTACTTTCACAAAATCCACTTTTGGCCTCCTCTCAGCCTGAAACGTCTTTTGAGGGCATAAAAAAATGAAAAATGCATCTTTAGGCAGTAAGGTGCTGAAAACAGCAGATATTGATGAAAATGTCATGAAACTGTGAAATACACAGTCCTGAGGCACTTTTTTGAAGAAAATCTTTAAAACTATGTATACTTTCACAAAATCCACGTTTGGCTTCCTCTCAGCCTGAAACGTGTTTTAAGAGCATAAAAAATGAAAACTGCATCTTTAGGCTGTAAATTGCTGAAAACAGCAGATATTGATGAAAATGTCATGAAACTGTGAAATACACAGTCCTGAGGCACTTTTTTGAAGAAAATCTTTGAAACTATGTATACTTTCACAAAATCCACTTTTGGCCTTCTTTTAGCCTGAAACGTCTTTTAAGGGCATAAAAAATGAAAACTGCATCTTTAGGCAGTAAGGTGCTGAAAACAGCAGATATTGATGAAAATGTCATGAAACTGTGAAATACACAGTCCTGAGGCACTTTTTTGAAGAGAATCTTTGAAACTATGTATACTTTCACAAAATCCACTTTTGGCCTTCTCTTGGCCTGAAACGTCTTTTGAGGGCATAAAAAATGAAAACTGCATCTTTAGGCAGTAAGGTGCTGAAAACAGCAGATATTGATGAAAATGTCATGAAACTGTGAAATACACTGTCCTGAGGCACTTTTTTGAAGAAAATCTTTAAAACTATGTATACATTCACAAAATCCACGTTTGGCTTCCTCTCAGCCTGAAACGTGTTTTAAGAGCATAAAAAATGAAAACTGCATCTTTAGGCAGTAAATTGCTGAAAACAGCAGATATTGATGAAAATGTCATGAAACTGTGAAATACACAGTCCTGAGGCACTTTTTTGAAGAAAATCTTTGAAACTATGTATACTTTCACAAAATCCACTTTTGGCCTTCTTTTAGCCTGAAACGTCTTTTGAGGGCATAAAAAATGAAAACTGCATCTTTAGGCAGTAAGGTGCTGAAAACAGCAGATATTGATGAAAATGTCATGAAACTGTGAAATACACAGTCCTGAGGCACTTTTTTGAAGAAAATCTTTGAAACTATGTATACTTTCACAAAATCCACTTTTGGCCTTCTTTTAGCCTGAAACGTCTTTTGAGGGCATAAAAAATGAAAACTGCATCTTTAGGCAGTAAGGTGCTGAAAACAGCAGATATTGATGAAAATGTCATGAAACTGTGAAATACACAGTCCTGAGGCACTTTTTTGAAGAAAATCTTTGAAACTATGTATACTTTCACAAAATCCACTTTTGGCCTTCTTTTAGCCTGAAACGTCTTTTGAGGGCATAAAAAATGAAAACTGCATCTTTAGGCAGTAAGGTGCTGAAAACAGCAGATATTGATGAAAATGTCATGAAAATGTGAAATACACAGTCCTGAGGCACTTTTTTGAAGAAAATCTTTGAAACTATGTATACTTTCACAAAATCCACTTTTGGCCTTCTTTTAGCCTGAAACGTCTTTTGAGGGCATAAAAAATGAAAACTGCATCTTTAGGCAGTAAGGTGCTGAAAACAGCAGATATTGATGAAAATGTCATGAAACTGTGAAATACACTGTCCTGAGGCACTTTTTTGAAGAAAATCTTTGAAACTATGTATACTTTCACAAAATCCACTTTTGGCCTTCTTTTAGCCTGAAACGTCTTTTGAGGGCATAAAAAATGAAAACTGCATCTTTAGGCAGTAAGGTGCTGAAAACAGCAGATATTGATGAAAATGTCATGAAACTGTGAAATACACTGTCCTGAGGCACTTTTTTGAAGAAAATCTTTAAAACTATGTATACTTTCACAAAATCCACGTTTGGCTTCCTCTCAGCCTGAAACGTGTTTTAAGAGCATAAAAAATGAAAACTGCATCTTTAGGCAGTAAATTGCTGAAAACAGCAGATATTGATGAAAATGTCATGAAACTGTGAAATACACAGTCCTGAGGCACTTTTTTGAAGAAAATCTTTGAAACTATGTATACTTTCACAAAATCCACTTTTGGCCTTCTTTTAGCCTGAAACGTCTTTTGAGGGCATAAAAAATGAAAACTGCATCTTTAGGCAGTAAGGTGCTGAAAACAGCAGATATTGATGAAAATGTCATGAAACTGTGAAATACACAGTCCTGAGGCACTTTTTTGAAGAAAATCTTTGAAACTATGTATACTTTCACAAAATCCACTTTTGGCCTTCTTTTAGCCTGAAACGTCTTTTGAGGGCATAAAAAATGAAAACTGCATCTTTAGGCAGTAAGGTGCTGAAAACAGCAGATATTGATGAAAATGTCATGAAACTGTGAAATACACTGTCCTGAGGCACTTTTTTGAAGAAAATCTTTAAAACTATGTATACTTTCACAAAATCCACGTTTGGCTTCCTCTCAGCCTGAAACGTGTTTTAAGAGCATAAAAAATGAAAACTGCATCTTTAGGCAGTAAATTGCTGAAAACAGCAGATATTGATGAAAATGTCATGAAACTGTGAAATACACAGTCCTGAGGCACTTTTTTGAAGAAAATCTTTGAAACTATGTATACTTTCACAAAATCCACTTTTGGCCTTCTTTTAGCCTGAAACGTCTTTTGAGGGCATAAAAAATGAAAACTGCATCTTTAGGCAGTAAGGTGCTGAAAACAGCAGATATTGATGAAAATGTCATGAAACTGTGAAATACACAGTCCTGAGGCACTTTTTTGAAGAAAATCTTTGAAACTATGTATACTTTCACAAAATCCACTTTTGGCCTTCTTTTAGCCTGAAACGTCTTTTGAGGGCATAAAAAATGAAAACTGCATCTTTAGGCAGTAAGGTGCTGAAAACAGCAGATATTGATGAAAATGTCATGAAACTGTGAAATACACAGTCCTGAGGCACTTTTTTGAAGAGAATCTTTAAAACTATGTATACTTTCACAAAATCCACGTTTGGCTTCCTCTCAGCCTGAAACGTGTTTTAAGAGCATAAAAAATGAAAACTGCATCTTTAGGCAGCAAATTGCTGAAAACAGCAGATATTGATGAAAATGTCATGAAACTGTGAAAAACACTGTCCTGAGGCACTTTTTTGAAGAGAATCTTTGAAACTATGTATACTTTCACAAAATCCACTTTTGGCCTTCTTTTAGCCTGAAACGTCTTTTGAGGGCATAAAAAATGAAAACTGCATCTTTAGGCAGTAAGGTGCTGAAAACAGCAGATATTGATGAAAATGTCATGAAACTGTGAAATACACAGTCCTGAGGCACTTTTTTGAAGAGAATCTTTGAAACTATGTATACTTTCACAAAATCCACTTTTGGCCTTCTTTTAGCCTGAAACGTCTTTTGAGGGCATAAAAAATGAAAACTGCATCTTTAGGCAGTAAATTGCTGAAAACAGCAGATATTGATGAAAATGTCATGAAACTGTGAAATACACAGTCCTGAGGCACTTTTTTGAAGAAAATCTTTGAAACTATGTATACTTTCACAAAATCCACTTTTGGCCTTCTTTTAGCCTGAAACGTCTTTTGAGGGCATAAAAAATGAAAACTGCATCTTTAGGCAGTAAGGTGCTGAAAACAGTAGATATTGATGAAAATGTCATGAAACTGTGAAATACACAGTCCTGAGGCACTTTTTTGAAGAAAATCTTTGAAACTATGTATACTTTCACAAAATCCACTTTTGGCCTTCTTTTAGCCTGAAACGTCTTTTGAGGGCATAAAAAATGAAAACTGCATCTTTAGGCAGTAAGGTGCTGAAAACAGCAGATATTGATGAAAATGTCATGAAACTGTGAAATACACAGTCCTGAGGCACTTTTTTGAAGAAAATCTTTGAAACTATGTATACTTTCACAAAATCCACTTTTGGCCTTCTTTTAGCCTGAAACGTCTTTTGAGGGCATAAAAAATGAAAAATGCATCTTTAGGCAGTAAGGTGCTGAAAACAGCAGATATTGATGAAAATGTCATGAAACTGTGAAATACACTGTCCTGAGGCACTTTTTTGAAGAAAATCTTTGAAACTATGTATACTTTCACAAAATCCACTTTTGGCCTTCTTTTAGCCTGAAACGTCTTTTGAGGGCATAAAAAATGAAAACTGCATCTTTAGGCAGTAAGGTGCTGAAAACAGCAGATATTGATGAAAATGTCATGAAACTGTGAAATACACAGTCCTGAGGCACTTTTTTGAAGAAAATCTTTAAAACTATGTATACTTTCACAAAATCCACGTTTGGCTTCCTCTCAGCCTGAAACGTGTTTTAAGAGCATAAAAAATGAAAACTGCATCTTTAGGCAGTAAATTGCTGAAAACAGCAGATATTGATGAAAATGTCATGAAACTGTGAAATACACAGTCCTGAGGCACTTTTTGAAGAAAATCTTTGAAACTATGTATACTTTCACAAAATCCACTTTTGGCCTTCTTTTAGCCTGAAACGTCTTTTGAGGGGCATAAAAAATGAAAACTGCATCTTTAGGCAGTAAGGTGCTGAAAACAGCAGATATTGATGAAAATGTCATGAAACTGTGAAATACAGAGTCATGAGGCACTTTTTTGAAGAAAATCTTTGAAACTATGTATACTTTCACAAAATCCACTTTTGGCCTTCTTTTAGCCTGAAACGTCTTTTGAGGGCATAAAAAATGAAAACTGCATCTTTAGGCAGTAAGGTGCTGAAAACAGCAGATATTGATGAAAATGTCATGAAACTGTGAAATACACTGTCCTGAGGCACTTTTTTGAAGAAAATCTTTGAAACTATGTATACTTTCACAAAATCCACTTTTGGCCTTCTTTTAGCCTGAAACGTCTTTTGAGGGCATAAAAAATGAAAACTGCATCTTTAGGCAGTAAGGTGCTGAAAACAGCAGATATTGATGAAAATGTCATGAAACTGTGAAATACACTGTCCTGAGGCACTTTTTTGAAGAAAATCTTTAAAACTATGTATACTTTCACAAAATCCACGTTTGGCTTCCTCTCAGCCTGAAACGTGTTTTAAGAGCATAAAAAATGAAAACTGCATCTTTAGGCAGTAAATTGCTGAAAACAGCAGATATTGATGAAAATGTCATGAAACTGTGAAATACACAGTCCTGAGGCACTTTTTTGAAGAAAATCTTTGAAACTATGTATACTTTCACAAAATCCACTTTTGGCCTTCATTTAGCCTGAAACGTCTTTTGAGGGCATAAAAAATGAAAACTGCATCTTTAGGCAGTAAGGTGCTGAAAACAGCAGATATTGATGAAAATGTCATGAAACTGTGAAATACACAGTCCTGAGGCACTTTTTTGAAGAAAATCTTTGAAACTATGTATACTTTCACAAAATCCACTTTTGGCCTTCTTTTAGCCTGAAACGTCTTTTGAGGGCATAAAAAATGAAAACAGCATCTTTAGGCAGTAAGGTGCTGAAAACAGCAGATATTGATGAAAATGTCATGAAACTGTGAAATACACAGTCCTGAGGCACTTTTTTGAAG
>NC_136538.1:2470966-2500966 GCF_910591455.1 Pholis gunnellus
ACGTCTTTTGAGGGCATAAAAAAATGAAAACTGCATCTTTAGGCAGTAAGGTGCTGAAAACAGCAGATATTGATGAAAATGTCATGAAACTGTGAAATACACAGTCCTGAGGCACTTTTTTGAAGAAAATCTTTGAAACTATGTATACTTTCACAAAATCCACTTTTGGCCTTCTCTTGGCCTGAAACGTCTTTTGAGGGCATAAAAAAATGAAAACTGCATCTTTAGGCAGTAAGGTGCTGAAAACAGCAGATATTGATGAAAATGTCATGAAACTGTGAAATACACAGTCCTGAGGCACTTTTTTGAAGAAAATCTTTGAAACTATGTATACTTTCACAAAATCCACTTTTGGTCTTCTCTTGGCCTGAAACGTCTTTTGAGGGCATAAAAAAATGAAAACTGCATCTTTAGGCAGTAAGGTGCTGAAAACAGCAGATATTGATGAAAATGTCATGAAACTGTGAAATACACAGTCCTGAGGCACTTTTTTGAAGAAAATCTTTGAAACTATGTATACTTTCACAAAATCCACTTTTGGCCTTCTCTTGGCCTGAAACGTCTTTTGAGGGCATAAACAAATGAAAACTGCATCTTTAGGCAGTAAGGTGCTGAAAACAGCAGATATTGATGAAAATGTCATGAAACTGTGAAATACACAGTCCTGAGGCACTTTTTTGAAGAAAATCTTTGAAACTATGTATACTTTCACAAAATCCACTTTTGGCCTTCTCTTGGCCTGAAACGTCTTTTGAGGGCATAAACAAATGAAAACTGCATCTTTAGGCAGTAAGGTGCTGAAAACAGCAGATATTGATGAAAATGTCATGAAACTGTGAAATACACAGTCCTGAGGCACTTTTTTGAAGAAAATCTTTGAAACTATGTATACTTTCACAAAATCCACTTTTGGCCTTCTCTTGGCCTGAAACGTCTTTTGAGGGCATAAAAAAATGAAAACTGCATCTTTAGGCAGTAAGGTGCTGAAAACAGCAGATATTGATGAAAATGTCATGAAACTGTGAAATACACAGTCCTGAGGCACTTTTTTGAAGAAAATCTTTGAAACTATGTATACTTTCACAAAATCCACTTTTGGCCTTCTCTTGGCCTGAAACGTCTTTTGAGGGCATAAAAAAATGAAAACTGCATCTTTAGGCAGTAAGGTGCTGAAAACAGCAGATATTGATGAAAATGTCATGAAACTGTGAAATACACAGTCCTGAGGCACTTTTTTGAAGAAAATCTTTGAAACTATGTATACTTTCACAAAATCCACTTTTGGCCTTCTCTTGGCCTGAAACGTCTTTTGAGGGCATAAAAAAATGAAAACTGCATCTTTAGGCAGTAAGGTGCTGAAAACAGCAGATATTGATGAAAATGTCATGAAACTGTGAAATACACAGTCCTGAGGCACTTTTTTGAAGAAAATCTTTGAAACTATGTATACTTTCACAAAATCCACTTTTGGCCTTCTCTTGGCCTGAAACGTCTTTTGAGGGCATAAAAAAATGAAAAATGCATCTTTAGGCAGTAAGGTGCTGAAAACAGCAGATATTGATGAAAATGTCATGAAACTGTGAAATACACAGTCCTGAGGCACTTTTTGAAGAAAATCTTTGAAACTATGTATACTTTCACAAAATCCACGTTTGGCCTTCTCTTGGCCTGAAACGTCTTTTGAGGGCATAAAAAAATGAAAACTGCATCTTTAGGCAGTAAGGTGCTGAAAACAGCAGATATTGATGAAAATGTCATGAAACTGTGAAATACACAGTCCTGAGGCACTTTTTTGAAGAAAATCTTTGAAACTATGTATACTTTCACAAAATCCACTTTTGGCCTTCTCTTGGCCTGAAACGTCTTTTGAGGGCATAAAAAAATGAAAACTGCATCTTTAGGCAGTAAGGTGCTGAAAACAGCAGATATTGACGAAAATGTCATGAAACTGTGAAATACACAGTCCTGAGGCACTTTTTTGAAGAAAATCTTTGAAACTATGTATACTTTCACAAAATCCACTTTTGGCCTTCTCTTGGCCTGAAACGTCTTTTGAGGGCATAAAAAAATGAAAACTGCATCTTTAGGCAGTAAGGTGCTGAAAACAGCAGATATTGATGAAAATGTCATGAAACTGTGAAATACACAGTCCTGAGGCACTTTTTTGAAGAAAATCTTTGAAACTATGTATACTTTCACAAAATCCACTTTTGGCCTTCTCTTGGCCTGAAACGTCTTTTGAGGGCATAAAAAAATGAAAACTGCATCTTTAGGCAGTAAGGTGCTGAAAACAGCAGATATTGATGAAAATGTCATGAAACTGTGAAATACACAGTCCTGAGGCACTTTTTTGAAGAAAATCGTTGAAACTATGCATACTTTCACAAAATCCACTTTTGGTCTTCTCTTGGCCTGAAACGTCTTTTGAGGGCATAAAAAAATGAAAACTGCATCTTTAGGCAGTAAGGTGCTGAAAACAGCAGATATTGATGAAAATGTCATGAAACTGTGAAATACACAGTCCTGAGGCACTTTTTTGAAGAAAATCTTTGAAACTATGTATACTTTCACAAAATCCACTTTTGGCCTTCTCTTGGCCTGAAACGTCTTTTGAGGGCATAAACAAATGAAAACTGCATCTTTAGGCAGTAAGGGTGCTGAAAACAGCAGATATTGATGAAAATGTCATGAAACTGTGAAATACACAGTCCTGAGGCACTTTTTTGAAGAAAATCTTTGAAACTATGTATACTTTCACAAAATCCACTTTTGGCCTTCTCTTGGCCTGAAACGTCTTTGAGGGCATAAACAAATGAAAACTGCATCTTTAGGCAGTAAGGTGCTGAAAACAGCAGCTATTGATGAAAATGTCATGAAACTGTGAAATACACAGTCCTGAGGCACTTTTTTGAAGAAAATCTTTGAAACTATGTATACTTTCACAAAATCCACTTTTGGCCTTCTCTTGGCCTGAAACGTCTTTTGAGGGCATAAAAAAATGAAAACTGCATCTTTAGGCAGTAAGGTGCTGAAAACAGCAGATATTGATGAAAATGTCATGAAACTGTGAAATACACAGTCCTGAGGCACTTTTTTGAAGAAAATCTTTGAAACTATGTATACTTTCACAAAATCCACTTTTGGCCTTCTCTTGGCCTGAAACGTCTTTTGAGGGCATAAAAAAATGAAAACTGCATCTTTAGGCAGTAAGGTGCTGAAAACAGCAGATATTGATGAAAATGTCATGAAACTGTGAAATACACAGTCCTGAGGCACTTTTTTGAAGAAAATCTTTGAAACTATGTATACTTTCACAAAATCCACTTTTGGCCTTCTCTTGGCCTGAAACGTCTTTTGAGGGCATAAAAAAATGAAAACTGCATCTTTAGGCAGTAAGGTGCTGAAAACAGCAGATATTGATGAAAATGTCATGAAACTGTGAAATACACAGTCCTGAGGCACTTTTTTGAAGAAAATCTTTGAAACTATGTATACTTTCACAAAATCCACTTTTGGCCTTCTCTTGGCCTGAAACGTCTTTTGAGGGCATAAACAAATGAAAACTGCATCTTTAGGCAGTAAGGTGCTGAAAACAGCAGATATTGATGAAAATGTCATGAAACTGTGAAATACACAGTCCTGAGGCACTTTTTTGAAGAAAATCTTTGAAACTATGTATACTTTCACAAAATCCACTTTTGGCCTTCTCTTGGCCTGAAACGTCTTTTGAGGGCATAAAAAAATGAAAACTGCATCTTTAGGCAGTAAGGTGCTGAAAACAGCAGATATTGATGAAAATGTCATGAAACTGTGAAATACACAGTCCTGAGGCACTTTTTTGAAGAAAATCTTTGAAACTATGTATACTTTCACAAAATCCACTTTTGGCCTTCTCTTGGCCTGAAACGTCTTTTGAGGGCATAAAAAAATGAAAACTGCATCTTTAGGCAGTAAGGTGCTGAAAACAGCAGATATTGATGAAAATGTCATGAAACTGTGAAATACACAGTCCTGAGGCACTTTTTTGAAGAAAATCTTTGAAACTATGTATACTTTCACAAAATCCACTTTTGGCCTTCTCTTGGCCTGAAACGTCTTTTGAGGGCATAAAAAAATGAAAACTGCATCTTTAGGCAGTAAGGTGCTGAAAACAGCAGATATTGATGAAAATGTCATGAAACTGTGAAATACACAGTCCTGAGGCACTTTTTTGAAGAAAATCTTTGAAACTATGTATACTTTCACAAAATCCACGTTTGGCCTTCTCTTGGCCTGAAACGTCTTTTGAGGGCATAAAAAAATGAAAACTGCATCTTTAGGCAGTAAGGTGCTGAAAACAGCAGATATTGATGAAAATGTCATGAAACTGTGAAATACACAGTCCTGAGGCACTTTTTTGAAGAAAATCTTTGAAACTATGTATACTTTCACAAAATCCACTTTTGGCCTTCTCTTGGCCTGAAACGTCTTTTGAGGGCATAAAAAAAATGAAAACTGCATCTTTAGGCAGTAAGGTGCTGAAAACAGCAGATATTGATGAAAATGTCATGAAACTGTGAAATACACAGTCCTGAGGCACTTTTTTGAAGAAAATCTTTGAAACTATGTATACTTTCACAAAATCCACTTTTGGCCTTCTCTTGGCCTGAAACGTCTTTTGAGGGCATAAAAAAATGAAAACTGCATCTTTAGGCAGTAAGGTGCTGAAAACAGCAGATATTGATGAAAATGTCATGAAACTGTGAAATACACAGTCCTGAGGCACTTTTTTGAAGAAAATCTTGAAACTATGTATACTTTCACAAAATCCACTTTTGGCCTTCTCTTGGCCTGAAACGTCTTTTGAGGGCATAAAAAAATGAAAACTGCATCTTTAGGCAGTAAGGTGCTGAAAACAGCAGATATTGATGAAAATGTCATGAAACTGTGAAATACACAGTCCTGAGGCACTTTTTTGAAGAAAATCTTTGAAACTATGTATACTTTCACAAAATCCACTTTTGGCCTTCTCTTGGCCTGAAACGTCTTTTGAGGGCATAAAAAAATGAAAACTGCATCTTTAGGCAGTAAGGTGCTGAAAACAGCAGATATTGATGAAAATGTCATGAAACTGTGAAATACACAGTCCTGAGGCACTTTTTTGAAGAAAATCTTTGAAACTATGTATACTTTCACAAAATCCACTTTTGGCCTTCTCTTGGCCTGAAACGTCTTTTGAGGGCATAAAAAAATGAAAACTGCATCTTTAGGCAGTAAGGTGCTGAAAACAGCAGATATTGATGAAAATGTCATGAAACTGTGAAATACACAGTCCTGAGGCACTTTTTTGAAGAAAATCTTTGAAACTATGTATACTTTCACAAAATCCACTTTTGGCCTTCTCTTGGCCTGAAACGTCTTTTGAGGGCATAAAAAAATGAAAACTGCATCTTTAGGCAGTAAGGTGCTGAAAACAGCAGATATTGATGAAAATGTCATGAAACTGTGAAATACACAGTCCTGAGGCACTTTTTTGAAGAAAATCTTTGAAACTATGTATACTTTCACAAAATCCACTTTTGGCCTTCTCTTGGCCTGAAACGTCTTTTGAGGGCATAAAAAAATGAAAACTGCATCTTTAGGCAGTAAGGTGCTGAAAACAGCAGATATTGATGAAAATGTCATGAAACTGTGAAATACACAGTCCTGAGGCACTTTTTTGAAGAAAATCTTTGAAACTATGTATACTTTCACAAAATCCACTTTTGGCCTTCTCTTGGCCTGAAACGTCTTTTGAGGGCATAAAAAAATGAAAACTGCCTCTTTAGGCAGTAAGGTGCTGAAAACAGCAGATATTGATGAAAATGTCATGAAACTGTGAAATACACAGTCCTGAGGCACTTTTTTGAAGAAAATCTTTGAAACTATGTATACTTTCACAAAATCCACTTTTGGCCTTCTCTTGGCCTGAAACGTCTTTTGAGGGCATAAAAAAATGAAAACTGCATCTTTAGGCAGTAAGGTGCTGAAAACAGCAGATATTGATGAAAATGTCATGAAACTGTGAAATACACAGTCCTGAGGCACTTTTTTGAAGAAAATCTTTGAAACTATGTATACTTTCACAAAATCCACTTTTGGCCTTCTCTTGGCCTGAAACGTCTTTTGAGGGCATAAAAAAATGAAAACTGCATCTTTAGGCAGTAAGGTGCTGAAAACAGCAGATATTGATGAAAATGTCATGAAACTGTGAAATACACAGTCCTGAGGCACTTTTTTGAAGAAAATCTTTGAAACTATGTATACTTTCACAAAATCCACTTTTGGCCTTCTCTTGGCCTGAAACGTCTTTTGAGGGCATAAAAAAATGAAAACTGCATCTTTAGGCAGTAAGGTGCTGAAAACAGCAGATATTGATGAAAATGTCATGAAACTGTGAAATACACAGTCCTGAGGCACTTTTTTGAAGAAAATCTTTGAAACTATGTATACTTTCACAAAATCCACTTTTGGCCTTCTCTTGGCCTGAAACGTCTTTTGAGGGCATAAAAAAATGAAAACTGCATCTTTAGGCAGTAAGGTGCTGAAAACAGCAGATATTGATGAAAATGTCATGAAACTGTGAAATACACAGTCCTGAGGCACTTTTTTGAAGAAAATCTTTGAAACTATGTATACTTTCACAAAATCCACTTTTGGTCTTCTCTTGGCCTGAAACGTCTTTTGAGGGCATAAAAAAATGAAAACTGCATCTTTAGGCAGTAAGGTGCTGAAAACAGCAGATATTGATGAAAATGTCATGAAACTGTGAAATACACAGTCCTGAGGCACTTTTTTGAAGAAAATCTTTGAAACTATGTATACTTTCACAAAATCCACTTTTGGCCTTCTCTTGGCCTGAAACGTCTTTTGAGGGCATAAAAAAATGAAAACTGCATCTTTAGGCAGTAAGGTGCTGAAAACAGCAGATATTGATGAAAATGTCATGAAACTGTGAAATACACAGTCCTGAGGCACTTTTTTGAAGAAAATCTTTGAAACTATGTATACTTTCACAAAATCCACTTTTGGCCTTCTCTTGGCCTGAAACGTCTTTTGAGGGCATAAAAAAATGAAAACTGCATCTTTAGGCAGTAAGGTGCTGAAAACAGCAGATATTGATGAAAATGTCATGAAACTGTGAAATACACAGTCCTGAGGCACTTTTTTGAAGAAAATCTTTGAAACTATGTATACTTTCACAAAATCCACTTTTGGCCTTCTCTTGGCCTGAAACGTCTTTTGAGGGCATAAAAAAATGAAAACTGCATCTTTAGGCAGTAAGGTGCTGAAAACAGCAGATATTGATGAAAATGTCATGAAACTGTGAAATACACAGTCCTGAGGCACTTTTTTGAAGAAAATCTTTGAAACTATGTATACTTTCACAAAATCCACTTTTGGCCTTCTCTTGGCCTGAAACGTCTTTTGAGGGCATAAAAAAATGAAAACTGCATCTTTAGGCAGTAAGGTGCTGAAAACAGCAGATATTGATGAAAATGTCATGAAACTGTGAAATACACAGTCCTGAGGCACTTTTTTGAAGAAAATCTTTGAAACTATGTATACTTTCACAAAATCCACTTTTGGCCTTCTCTTGGCCTGAAACGTCTTTTGAGGGCATAAAAAAATGAAAACTGCATCTTTAGGCAGTAAGGTGCTGAAAACAGCAGATATTGATGAAAATGTCATGAAACTGTGAAATACACAGTCCTGAGGCACTTTTTTGAAGAAAATCTTTGAAACTATGTATACTTTCACAAAATCCACTTTTGGCCTTCTCTTGGCCTGAAACGTCTTTTGAGGGCATAAAAAAATGAAAACTGCCTCTTTAGGCAGTAAGGTGCTGAAAACAGCAGATATTGATGAAAATGTCATGAAACTGTGAAATACACAGTCCTGAGGCACTTTTTTGAAGAAAATCTTTGAAACTATGTATACTTTCACAAAATCCACTTTTGGCCTTCTCTTGGCCTGAAACGTCTTTTGAGGGCATAAAAAAATGAAAACTGCATCTTTAGGCAGTAAGGTGCTGAAAACAGCAGATATTGATGAAAATGTCATGAAACTGTGAAATACACAGTCCTGAGGCACTTTTTTGAAGAAAATCTTTGAAACTATGTATACTTTCACAAAATCCACTTTTGGCCTTCTCTTGGCCTGAAACGTCTTTTGAGGGCATAAAAAAATGAAAACTGCATCTTTAGGCAGTAAGGTGCTGAAAACAGCAGATATTGATGAAAATGTCATGAAACTGTGAAATACACAGTCCTGAGGCACTTTTTTGAAGAAAATCTTTGAAACTATGTATACTTTCACAAAATCCACTTTTGGCCTTCTCTTGGCCTGAAACGTCTTTTGAGGGCATAAAAAAATGAAAACTGCATCTTTAGGCAGTAAGGTGCTGAAAACAGCAGATATTGATGAAAATGTCATGAAACTGTGAAATACACAGTCCTGAGGCACTTTTTTGAAGAAAATCTTTGAAACTATGTATACTTTCACAAAATCCACTTTTGGCCTTCTCTTGGCCTGAAACGTCTTTTGAGGGCATAAAAAAATGAAAACTGCATCTTTAGGCAGTAAGGTGCTGAAAACAGCAGATATTGATGAAAATGTCATGAAACTGTGAAATACACAGTCCTGAGGCACTTTTTTGAAGAAAATCTTTGAAACTATGTATACTTTCACAAAATCCACTTTTGGCCTTCTCTTGGCCTGAAACGTCTTTTGAGGGCATAAAAAAATGAAAACTGCATCTTTAGGCAGTAAGGTGCTGAAAACAGCAGATATTGATGAAAATGTCATGAAACTGTGAAATACACAGTCCTGAGGCACTTTTTTGAAGAAAATCTTTGAAACTATGTATACTTTCACAAAATCCACTTTTGGCCTTCTCTTGGCCTGAAACGTCTTTTGAGGGCATAAAAAAATGAAAACTGCATCTTTAGGCAGTAAGGTGCTGAAAACAGCAGATATTGATGAAAATGTCATGAAACTGTGAAATACACAGTCCTGAGGCACTTTTTTGAAGAAAATCTTTGAAACTATGTATACTTTCACAAAATCCACTTTTGGCCTTCTCTTGGCCTGAAACGTCTTTTGAGGGCATAAAAAAATGAAAACTGCATCTTTAGGCAGTAAGGTGCTGAAAACAGCAGATATTGATGAAAATGTCATGAAACTGTGAAATACACAGTCCTGAGGCACTTTTTTGAAGAAAATCTTTGAAACTATGTATACTTTCACAAAATCCACTTTTGGCCTTCTCTTGGCCTGAAACGTCTTTTGAGGGCATAAAAAAATGAAAACTGCATCTTTAGGCAGTAAGGTGCTGAAAACAGCAGATATTGATGAAAATGTCATGAAACTGTGAAATACACAGTCCTGAGGCACTTTTTTGAAGAAAATCTTTGAAACTATGTATACTTTCACAAAATCCACTTTTGGCCTTCTCTTGGCCTGAAACGTCTTTTGAGGGCATAAAAAAATGAAAACTGCATCTTTAGGCAGTAAGGTGCTGAAAACAGCAGATATTGATGAAAATGTCATGAAACTGTGAAATACACAGTCCTGAGGCACTTTTTTGAAGAAAATCTTTGAAACTATGTATACTTTCACAAAATCCACTTTTGGCCTTCTCTTGGCCTGAAACGTCTTTTGAGGGCATAAAAAAATGAAAACTGCATCTTTAGGCAGTAAGGTGCTGAAAACAGCAGATATTGATGAAAATGTCATGAAACTGTGAAATACACAGTCCTGAGGCACTTTTTTGAAGAAAATCTTTGAAACTATGTATACTTTCACAAAATCCACTTTTGGCCTTCTCTTGGCCTGAAACGTCTTTTGAGGGCATAAAAAAATGAAAACTGCATCTTTAGGCAGTAAGGTGCTGAAAACAGCAGATATTGATGAAAATGTCATGAAACTGTGAAATACACAGTCCTGAGGCACTTTTTTGAAGAAAATCTTTGAAACTATGTATACTTTCACAAAATCCACTTTTGGCCTTCTCTTGGCCTGAAACGTCTTTTGAGGGCATAAAAAAATGAAAACTGCATCTTTAGGCAGTAAGGTGCTGAAAACAGCAGATATTGATGAAAATGTCATGAAACTGTGAAATACACAGTCCTGAGGCACTTTTTTGAAGAAAATCTTTGAAACTATGTATACTTTCACAAAATCCACTTTTGGCCTTCTCTTAACGTCTTTTGAGGGCATAAAAAAAATGAAAACTGCATCTTTAGGCAGTAAGGTGCTGAAAACAGCAGATATTGATGAAAATGTCATGAAACTGTGAAATACACAGTCCTGAGGCACTTTTTTGAAGAAAATCTTTGAAACTATGTATCCTTTCTTCAAAATCCACTTTTGGCCTTCTCTTGCCTTGAAACGTCTTTTGAGGCATAAAAAAATGAAAACTGCATCTTTAGGCAGTAAGGTGCTGAAAACAGCAGATATTGATGAAAATGTCATGAAACTGTGAAATACACAGTCCTGAGGCACTTTTTTTGAAGAAAATCTTTGAAACTATGTATACTTTCACAAAATCCACTTTTGGCCTTCTCTTGGCCTGAAACGTCTTTTTGAGGGCATAAAAAAATGAAAACTGCATCTTTAGGCAGTAAGGTGCTGAAAACAGCAGATATTGATGAAAATGTCATGAAACTGTGAAATACACAGTCCTGAGGCACTTTTTTGAAGAAAATCTTTGAAACTATGTTTACTTTCACAAAATCCACTTTTGGCCTTCTCTTGGCCTGAGAACGTCTTTTGAGGGCATAAAAAAATGAAAACTGCATCTTTAGGCAGTAAGGGGCTGAAAACAGCAGATATTGATGAAAATGTCATGAAACTGTGAAATACACAGTCCTGAGGCACTTTTTTGAAGAAAATCTTTGAAACTATGTATACTTTCACAAAATCCACTTTTGGCCTTCTCTTGGCCTGAAAACGTCTTTTGAGGGCATAAAAAAATGAAAACTGCATCTTTAGGCAGTAAGGTGCTGAAAACAGCAGATATTGATGAAAATGTCATGAAACTGTGAAATACACAGTCCTGAGGCACTTTTTTGAAGAAAATCTTTGAAACTATGTATACTTTCACAAAATCCACTTTTGGCCTTCTCTTGGCCTGAAACGTCTTTTGAGGGCATAAAAAAAATGAAAACTGCATCTTTAGGCAGTAAGGTGCTGAAAACAGCAGATATTGATGAAAATGTCATGAAACTGTGAAATACACAGTCCTGAGGCACTTTTTTGAAGAAAATCTTTGAAACTATGTATACTTTCACAAAATCCACTTTTGGCCTTCTCTTGGCCTGAAACGTCTTTTGAGGGCATAAAAAAATGAAAACTGCATCTTTAGGCAGTAAGGTGCTGAAAACAGCAGATATTGATGAAAATGTCATGAAACTGTGAAATACACAGTCCTGAGGCACTTTTTTGAAGAAAATCTTTGAAACTATGTATACTTCACAAAATCCACTTTTGGCCTTCTCTTGGCCTGAAACGTCTTTTGAGGGCATAAAAAAATGAAAACTGCATCTTTAGGCAGTAAGGTGCTGAAAACAGCAGATATTGATGAAAATGTCATGAAACTGTGAAATACACAGTCCTGAGGCACTTTTTTGAAGAAAATCTTTGAAACTATGTATACTTTCACAAAATCCACTTTTGGCCTTCTCTTGGCCTGAAACGTCTTTTGAGGGCATAAAAAAAATGAAAACTGCATCTTAGCAGTAAGGTGCTGAAAACAGCAGATATTGATGAAAATGTCATGAAACTGTGGAAATACACAGTCCTGAGGCACTTTTTTGAAGAAAATCTTTGAAACTTCACAAAATGCACTTTTGGCCTTCTCTTGGCCTGAAACGTCTTTTGAGGGCATAAAAAAATGAAAACTGCATCTTTAGGCAGTAAGGTGCTGAAACAGCAGATATTGATGAAAATGTCATGAAACTGTGAAATACACAGTCCTGAGGCACTTTTTTGAAGAAAATCTTTGAAACTATGTATACTTTCACAAAATCCACTTTTGGCCTTCTCTTGGCCTGAAACGTCTTTTGAGGGCATAAAAAAATGAAACCAGCAGATATTGATGAAAATGTCATGAAACTGTGAAATACACAGTCCTGAGGCACTTTTTTTGAAGAAAATCTTTGAAACTATGTATACTTTCACAAAATCCACTTTTGGCCTTCTCTTGGCCTGAAACGTCTTTTGAGGGCATAAAAAAATGAAAACTGCATCTTTAGGCAGTAAAGGTGCTGAAAACAGCAGATATTGATGAAAATGTCATGAAACTGTGAAATACACAGTCCTGAGGCACTTTTTTGAAGAAAATCTTTGAAACTATGTATACTTTCACAAAATCCACTTTTGGCCTTCTCTTGGCCTGAAACGTCTTTTGAGGGCATAAAAAAATGAAAACTGCATCTTTAGGCAGTAAGGTGCTGAAAACAGCAGATATTGATGAAAATGTCATGAAACTGTGAAATACACAGTCCTGAGGCACTTTTTTGAAGAAAATCTTTGAAACTATGTATACTTTCACAAAATCCACTTTTGGCCTTCTCTTGGCCTGAAACGTCTTTTGAGGGCATAAAAAAATGAAAACTGCATCTTTAGGCAAGTAAGGTGCTGAAAACAGCAGATATTGATGAAAATGTCATGAAACTGTGAAATACACAGTCCTGAGGCACTTTTTTGAAGAAAATCTTTGAAACTATGTATACTTTCACAAAATCCACTTTTGGCCTTCTCTTGGCCTGAAACGTCTTTTGAGGGCATAAAAAAATGAAAACTGCATCTTTAGGCAGTAAGGTGCTGAAAACAGCAGATATTGATGAAAATGTCATGAAACTGTGAAATTACACAGTCCTGAGGCACTTTTTTGAAGAAAATCTTTGAAACTATGTATACTTTCACAAAATCCACTTTTGGCCTTCTCTTGGCCTGAAACGTCTTTTGAGGGCATAAAAAAATGAAAACTGCATCTTTAGGCAGTAAGGTGCTGAAAACAGCAGATATTGATGAAAATGTCATGAAACTGTGAAATACACAGTCCTGAGGCCACTTTTTTGAAGAAAATCTTTGAAACTATGTATACTTTCACAAAATCCACTTTTGGCCTTCTCTTGGCCTGAAACGTCTTTTGAGGGCATAAAAAAATGAAAACTGCATCTTTAGGCAGTAAGGTGCTGAAAACAGCAGATATTGATGAAAATGTCATGAAACTGTGAAATACACAGTCCTGAGGCACTTTTTTGAAGAAAATCTTTGAAACTATGTATACTTTCACAAAATCCACTTTTGGCCTTCTCTTGGCCTGAAACGTCTTTTGAGGGCATAAAAAAAATGAAAACTGCATCTTTAGGCAGTAAGGTGCTGAAAACAGCAGATATTGATGAAAATGTCAATGAAACTGTGAAATACACAGTCCTGAGGCACTTTTTTGAAGAAAATCTTTGAAACTATGTATACTTTCACAAAATCCACTTTTGGCCTTCTCTTGGCCTGAAACGTCTTTTGAGGGCATAAAAAAATGAAAACTGCATCTTTAGGCAGTAAGGTGCTGAAAACAGCAGATATTGATGAAAATGTCATGAAACTGTGAAATACACAGTCCTGAGGCACTTTTTTGAAGAAAATCTTTGAAACTATGTATACTTTCACAAAATCCACTTTTGGCCTTCTCTTGGCCCTGAAACGTCTTTTGAGGGCATAAAAAAATGAAAACTGCATCTTTAGGCAGTAAGGTGCTGAAAACAGCAGATATTGATGAAAATGTCATGAAACTGTGAAATACACAGTCCTGAGGCACTTTTTTGAAGAAAATCTTTGAAACTATGTATACTTTCAACAAAATCCACTTTTTGGCCTTCTCTTGGCCTGAAACGTCTTTTGAGGGCATAAAAAAATGAAAACTGCATCTTTAGGCAGTAAGGTGCTGAAAACAGCAGATATTGATGAAAATGTCATGAAACTGTGAAATACACAGTCCTGAGGCACTTTTTTGAAGAAAATCTTTGAAACTATGTATACTTTCACAAAATCCACTTTTGGCCTTCTCTTGGCCTGAAACGTCTTTTGAGGGCATAAAAAAATGAAAACTGCATCTTTAGGCAGTAAGGTGCTGAAAACAGCAGATATTGATGAAAATGTCATGAAACTGTGAAATACACAGTCCTGAGGCACTTTTTTGAAGAAAATCTTTGAAACTATGTATACTTTCACAAAATCCACTTTTGGCCTTCTCTTGGCCTGAAACGTCTCTTTTGAGGGCATAAAAAAATGAAAACTGCATCTTTAGGCAGTAAGGTGCTGAAAACAGCAGATATTGATGAAAATGTCATGAAACTGTGAAATACACAGTCCTGAGGCACTTTTTTGAAGAAAATCTTTGAAACTATGTATACTTTCACAAAATCCACTTTTGGCCTTCTCTTGGCCTGAAACGTCTTTTGAGGGCATAAAAAAATGAAAACTGCATCTTTAGGCAGTAAGGTGCTGAAAACAGCAGATATTGATGAAAATGTCATGAAACTGTGAAATACACAGTCCTGAGGCACTTTTTTGAAGAAAATCTTTGAAACTATGTATACTTTCACAAAATCCACTTTTGGCCTTCTCTTAGCCTGAAACGTCTTTTGAGGGCATAAAAAATGAAAACTGCATCTTTAGGCAGTAAGGTGCTGAAAACAGCAGATATTGATGAAAATGTCATGAAACTGTGAAATACACAGTCCTGAGGCACTTTTTTGAAGAAAAATCTTTGAAACTATGTATACTTTCACAAAATCCACTTTTGGCCTTCTCTTAGCCTGAAACGTCTTTTGAGGGCATAACAAATGAAAACTGCATCTTTAGGCAGTAAGGTGCTGAAAACAGGCAGATATTGATGAAAATGTCATGAAACTGTGAAATACACAGTCCTGAGGGCACTTTTTTGAAGAAAATCTTTGAAACTATGTATACTTTCACAAAATCCACTTTTGGCCTTCTCTTAGCCTGAAACGTCTTTTGAGGGCATAAAAAAATAAAAACTGCATCTTTAGGCAGTAAGGTGCTGAAAACAGCAGATATTGATGAAAATGTCATGAAACTGTGAAATACACAGTCCTGAGGCACTTTTTTGAAGAAAATCTTTGAAACTATGTATACTTTCACAAAATCCACTTTTGGCCTTCTCTTAGCCTGAAACGTCTTTTGAGGGCATAAAAAATGAAAACTGCATCTTTAGGGCAGTAAGGGTGCTGAAAACAGCAGATATTGATGAAAAATGTCATGAAACTGTGAAATACAACAGTCCTGAGGCACTTTTTTGAAGAACATCTTTGAAACTATGTATACTTTCACAAAATCCACTTTTGGCCTTCTCTTAGCCTGAAACGTCTTTTGAGGGCATAACAAATGAAAACTGCATCTTTAGGCAGTAAGGTGCTGAAAACAGCAGATATTGATGAAAATGTCATGAAACTGTGAAATACACAGTCCTGAGGCACTTTTTTGAAGAAAATCTTTGAAACTATGTATACTTTCACAAAATCCACTTTTGGCCTTCTCTTAGGCTGAAACGTCTTTTGAGGGCATAAAAAAATGAAAAACTGCATCTTTAGGCAGTAAGGTGCTGAAAACAGCAGATATTGATGAAAATGTCATGAAACTGTGAAATACACAGTCCTGAGGCACTTTTTTGAAGAAAATCTTTGAAACTATGTATACTTTCACAAAATCCACTTTTGGCCTTCTCTTAGCCTGAAACGTCTTTGAGGGCATAAAAAAATGAAAACTGCATCTTTAGGGCAGTAAGGTGCTGAAAACAGCAGATATTGATGAAAATGTCATGAAACTGTGAAATACACAGTCCTGAGGCACTTTTTTGAAGAAAATCTTTGAAACTATGTATACTTTCACAAAATCCACTTTTTGGCCTTCTCTTAGCCTGAAACGTCTTTTGAGGGCATAAAAAATTAAAACTGCATCTTTAGGCAGTAAGGTGCTGAAAACAGCAGATATTGATGAAAATGTCATGAAACTGTGAAATACACAGTCCTGAGGCACTTTTTTGAAGAAAATCTTTGAAACTATGTATACTTTCACAAAATTCACTTTTTGCCTTCTCTTAGGCTGAAACGTCTTTTGAGGGCATAAAAAAATGAAAACTGCATCTTTAGGCAGTAGGTGCTGAAAACAGCAGATATTGATGAAAATGTCATGAAACTGTGAAATACACAGTCCTGAGGCACTTTTTTGAAGAAAATCTTTGAAACTATGTATACTTTCACAAAATCCACTTTTGGCCTTCTCTTAGCCTGAAACGTCTTTTGAGGGCATAAAAAATGAAAACTGCATCTTTAGGCAGTAAGGTGCTGAAAACAGCAGATATTGATGAAAATGTCATGAAACTGTGAAATACACAGTCCTGAGGCACTTTTTTGAAGAAAATCTTTGAAACTATGTATACTTTCACAAAATCCACTTTTGGACTTCTCTTAGCCTGAAACGTCTTTTGAGGGCATAAAAAATGAAAACTGCATCTTTAGGCAGTAAGGTGCTGAAAAACAGCAGATATTGATGAAAATGTCATGAAACTGGTGAAATACACAGTCCTGAGGCCACTTTTTTGAAGAAAATCTTTGAAACTATGTATACTTTCACAAAATCCACTTTTGGCCTTCTCTTAGCCTGAAACGTCTTTTGAGGGCATAAAAAATGAAAACTGCATCTTTAGGCAGTAAGGTGCTGAAAACAGCAGATATTGATGAAAATGTCATGAAACTGTGAAATACACAGTCCTGAGGCACTTTTTTGAAGAAAATCTTTGAAACTATGTATACTTTCACAAAATCCCACTTTTGGCCTTCTCTTAGCCTGAAACGTCTTTTGAGGGCATAAAAAATGAAAACTGCATCTTTAGGCAGTAAGGTGCTGAAAACAGCAGATATTGATGAAAATGTCATGAAACTGTGAAATACACAGTCCTGAGGCACTTTTTTGAAGAAAATCTTTGAAACTATGTATACTTTCACAAAATCCACTTTTGGCCTTCTCTTAGCCTGAAACGTCTTTTGAGGGCATAAAAAATGAAAACTGCATCTTTAGGCAGTAAGGTGCTGAAAACAGCAGATATTGATGAAAATGTCATGAAACTGTGAAATACACAGTCCTGAGGCACTTTTTTGAAGAAAATCTTTGAAACTATGTATACTTTCACAAAATCCCACTTTTGGCCTTCTCTTAGCCTGAAACGTCTTTTGAGGGCATAAAAAAATGAAAACTGCATCTTTAGGCAGTAAGGTGCTGAAAACAGCAGATATTGATGAAAATGTCATGAAACTGTGAAATACACAGTCCTGAGGCACTTTTATGAAGAAAATCTTTGAAACTATGTATACTTTCACAAAATCCACTTTTGGCCTTCTCTTAGCCTGAAACGTCTTTTGAGGGCATAAAAAAATGAAAACTGCATCTTTAGGCAGTAAGGTGCTGAAAACAGCAGATATTGATGAAAATGTCATGAAACTGTGAAATACACAGTCCTGAGGCACTTTTTTGAAGAAAATCTTTGAAACTATGTATACTTTCACAAAATCCCACTTTTGGCCTTCTCTTAGCCTGAAACGTCTTTTGAGGGCATAAAAAAATGAAAACTGCATCTTTAGGCAGTAAGGTGCTGAAAAACAGCAGATATTGATGAAAATGTCATGAAACTGTGAAATACACAGTCCTGAGGCACTTTTTTTGAAGAAAATCTTTGAAACTATGTATACTTTCAACAAAATCCACTTTTGGCCTTCTCTTAGCCTGAAACGTCTTTTGAGGGCATAAAAAAATGAAAACTGCATCTTTAGGCAGTAAGGTGCTGAAAACAGCAGATATTGATGAAAATGTCATGAAACTGTGAAATACACAGTCCTGAGGCACTTTTTTGAAGAAAATCTTTGAAACTATGTATACTTTCACAAAATCCACTTTTGGCCTTCTCTTAGCCTGAAACGTCTTTTTGAGGGCACAAAAAAATGAAAACTGCATCTTTAGGCAGTAAGGTGCTGAAAACAGCAGATATTGATGAAAATGTCATGAAACTGTGAAATACACAGTCCTGAGGCACTTTTTTGAAGAAAATCTTTGAAACTATGTATACTTTCACAAAATCCACTTTTTGGCCTTCTCTTGGCCTGAAACGTCTTTTGAGGGCATAAAAAATGAAAACTGCATCTTTAGGCAGTAAGGTGCTGAAAACAGCAGATATTGATGAAAATGTCATGAAACTGTGAAATACACAGTCCTGAGGCACTTTTTTGAAGAAAATCTTTGAAACTATGTATACTTTCACAAAATCCACTTTTGGCCTTCTCTTGGCCTGAAACGTCTTTTGAGGGCATAAAAAAATGAAAACTGCATCATTTAGGCAGTAAGGTGCTGAAAACAGCAGATATTGATGAAAATGTCATGAAACTGTGAAATACACAGTCCTGAGGCACTTTTTTGAAGAAAATCTTTGAAACTATGTATACTTTCACAAAATCCACTTTTGGCCTTCTCTTAGCCTGAAACGTCTTTTGAGGGCATAAAAAAATGAAAACTGCATCTTTAGGCAGTAAGGTGCTGAAAACAGCAGATATTGATGAAAATGTCATGAAACTGTGAAATACACAGTCCTGAGGCACTTTTTTGAAGAAAATCTTTGAAACTATGTATACTTTCACAAAATCCACTTTTGGCCTTCTCTTAGCCTGAAACGTCTTTTGAGGGCATAAAAAAATGAAAACTGCATCTTTAGGCAGTAAGGGTGCTGAAAACAGCAGATATTGATGAAAATGTCATGAAACTGTGAAATACACAGTCCTGAGGCACTTTTTTGAAGAAAATCTTTGAAACTATGTATACTTTCACAAAATCCACTTTTGGCCTTCTCTTAGCCTGAAAAGTCTTTTGAGGGCATAAAAAAATGAAAACTGCATCTTTAGGCAGTAAGGTGCTGAAAACAGCAGATATTGATGAAAATGTCATGAAACTGTGAAATACACAGTCCTGAGGCACTTTTTTGAAGAAAATCTTTGAAACTATGTATACTTTCACAAAAATCCACTTTTGGCCTTCTCTTAGCCTGAAACGTCTTTTGAGGGCATAAAAAAATGAAAACTGCATCTTTAGGCAGTAAGGTGCTGAAAACAGCAGATATTGATGAAAATGTCATGAAACTGTGAAATACACAGTCCTGAGGCACTTTTTTGAAGAAAATCTTTGAAACTATGTATACTTTCACAAAATCCACTTTTGGCCTTCTCTTAGCCTGAAACGTCTTTTGAGGGCATAAAAAGTGAAAACTGGCATCTTTAGGCAGTAAGGGTGCTGAAAACAGCAGATATTGATGAAAATGTCATGAAACTGTGAAATACACAGGTCCTGAGGGCACTTTTTTGAAGAAAATCTTTGAAACTATGTATACTTTCACAAAATCCACTTTTTGGCCTTCTCTTAGCCTGAAACGTCTTTTGAGGGCATAAAAAAATGAAAACTGCATCTTTAGGCAGTAAGGTGCTGAAAAACAGCAGATATTGATGAAAATGTCATGAAACTGTGAAATACACAGTCCTGAGGCACTTTTTTGAAGGAAATCTTTGAAACTATGTATACTTTCACAAAATCCACTTTTGGCCTTCTCTTAGCCTGAAACGTCTTTTGAGGGCATAACAAAATGAAAACTGCATCTTTAGGCAGTAAGGTGCTGAAAACAGCAGATATTGATGAAAATGTCATGAAACTGTGAAATACACAGTCCTGAGGGCAACTTTTTGAAGAAAATCTTTGAAACTATGTATACTTTCACAAAATCCACTTTTGGCCTTCTCTTAGCCCTGAAACGTCTTTTGAGGGCATAAAAAATGAAAACTGCATCTTTAGGCAGTAAGGTGCTGAAAACAGCAGATATTGATGAAAATGTCATGAAACTGTGAAATACACAGTCCTGAGGCACTTTTTTGAAGAAAATCTTTGAAACTATGTATACTTTCACAAAATCCACTTTTGGGCCTTCTCTTAGCCTGAAACGTCTTTGAGGGCATAAAAAATGAAAACTGCATCTTTAGGCAGTAAGGTGCTGAAAACAGCAGATATTGATGAAAAATGTCATGAAACTGTGAAATACACAGTCCTGAGGCACTTTTTTGAAGAAAATCTTTGAAACTATGTATACTTTCACAAAATCCACTTTTGGGCCTTCTCTTAGCCTGAAACGTCTTTTGAGGGCATAAAAAATGAAAACTGCATCTTTAGGCAGTAAGGTGCTGAAAACAGCAGATATTGATGAAAATGTCATGAAACTGTGAAATACACAGTCCTGAGGCACTTTTTTGAAGGAAATCTTTGAAACTATGTATACTTTCACAAAATCCACTTTTGGCCTTCTCTTAGCCTGAAACGTCTTTTGAGGGCATAAAAAATGAAAACTGCATCTTTAGGCAGTAAGGGGTGCTGAAAACAGCAGATATTGATGAAAATGTCATGAAACTGTGAAATACACAGTCCTGAGGCACTTTTTTGAAGGAAAATCTTTGAAACTATGTATAACTTTCACAAAATCCACTTTTGGCCTTCTCTTAGCCTGAAACGTCTTTTGAGGGCATAAAAAATGAAAACTGCATCTTTAGGCAGTAAGGTGCTGAAAACAGCAGATATTGATGAAAATGTCATGAAACTGTGAAATACACAGTCCTGAGGCACTTTTTTGAAGAAAATCTTTGAAACTATGTATACTTTCACAAAATCCACTTTTGGCCTTCTCTTAGCCTGAAACGTCTTTTGAGGGCATAAAAATGAAAACTGCATCTTTAGGCAGTAAGGTGCTGAAAACAGCAGATATTGATTGAAAATGGTCATGAAACTGTGAAATACACAGTCCTGAGGCACTTTTTTGAAGAAAATCTTTGAAACTATGTATACTTTCACAAAATCCACTTTTGGCCTTCTCTTAGCCTGAAACGTCTTTGGAGGGCATAAAAAATGAAAACTGCATCTTTAGGCAGTAAGGTGCTGAAAACAGCAGATATTGATGAAAATGTCATGAAACTGTGAAATACACAGTCCTGAGGCACTTTTTTGAAGAAAATCTTTGAAACTATGTATACTTTCACAAAATCCACTTTTGGCCTTCTCTTAGCCTGAAACGTCTTTTGAGGGCATAACAAATGAAAACTGCATCTTTAGGCAGTAAGGTGCTGAAAACAGCAGATTATTGATGAAAATGTCATGAAACTGTGAAATACACAGTCCTGAGGCACTTTTTGAAGAAAATCTTTGAAACTATGTATACTTTCACAAAATCCACTTTTGGCCTTCTCTTAGCCTGAAACGTCTTTTGAGGGCATAAAAAATAAAAACTGCATCTTTAGGCAGTAAGGTGCTGAAAACAGCAGATATTGATGAAAATGTCATGAAACTGTGAAATACACAGTCCTGAGGCACTTTTTTGAAGAAAATCTTTGAAACTATGTATACTTTCACAAAATCCACTTTTGGCCTTCTCTTAGCCTGAAACGTCTTTTGAGGGCATAAAAAATGAAAACTATATCTTTAGGCAGTAAGGTGCTGAAAACAGCAGATATTGATGAAAATGTCATGAAACTGTGAAATACACAGTCCTGAGGCACTTTTTTGAAGAACATCTTTGAAACTATGTATACTTTCACAAAATCCACTTTTGGCCTTCTCTTAGCCTGAAACGTCTTTTGAGGGCATAACAAATGAAACTGCATCTTTAGGCAGTAAGAGTGCTGAAAACAGCAGATATTGATGAAAATGTCATGAAACTGTGAAATACACAGTCCTGAGGCACTTTTTTTGAAGAAAATCTTTGAAACTATGTATACTTTCACAAAATCCACTTTTGGCCTTCTCTTAGCCTGAAACGTCTTTTGAGGGCATAAAAAATGAAAACTGCATCTTTAGGCAGTAAGGTGCTGAAAACAGCAGATATTGATGAAAATGTCATGAAACTGTGAAATACCACAGTCCTGAGGCACTTTTTTGAAGAAAATCTTTGAAACTATGTATACTTTCCACAAAATCCACTTTTGGCCTTCTCTTAGCCTGAAACGTCTTTTGAGGGCATAAAAAATGAAAACTGCATCTTTAGGCAGTAAGGTGCTGAAAACAGCAGATATTGATGAAAATGTCATGAAAACTGTGAAATACACAGTCCTGAGGCCACTTTTTTTGAAGAAAATCTTTGAAACTATGTATACTTTCACAAAATCCACTTTTGGCCTTCTCTTAGCCTGAAACGTCTTTTGAGGGCATAAAAAATGAAAACTGCATCTTTAGGCAGTAAGGTGCTGAAAACAGCAGATATTGATGAAAATGTCATGAAACTGTGAAATACACAGTCCCCTGAGGCACTTTTTTGAAGAAAATCTTTGAAACTATGTATACTTTCACAAAATCCACTTTTGGCCTTCTCTTAGCCTGAAACGTCTTTTGAGGGCATAACAAATGAAAACTGCATCTTTAGGCAGTAAGGTGCTGAAAACAGCAGATATTGATGAAAATGTCATGAAACTGTGAAATACACAGTCCTGAGGCACTTTTTTGAAGAAAATCTTTGAAACTATGTATACTTTCACAAAATCCACTTTTGGCCTTCTCTTAGCCTGAAACGTCTTTTGAGGGCATAAAAAATAAAAACTGCATCTTTAGGCAGTAAGGTGCTGAAAACAGCAGATATTGATGAAAATGTCATGAAACTGTGAAATACACAGTCCTGAGGCACTTTTTTGAAGAAAATCTTTGAAACTATGTATACTTTCACAAAATCCACTTTTGGCCTTCTCTTAGCCTGAAACGTCTTTTGAGGGCATAAAAAATGAAAACTATATCTTTAGGCAGTAAGGTGCTGAAAACAGCAGATATTGATGAAAATGTCATGAAACTGTGAAATACACAGTCCTGAGGCACTTTTTTGAAGAACATCTTTGAAACTATGTATACTTTCACAAAATCCACTTTTGGCCTTCTCTTAGCCTGAAACGTCTTTTGAGGGCATAACAAATGAAAACTGCATCTTTAGGCAGTAAGGTGCTGAAAACAGCAGATATTGATGAAAATGTCATGAAACTGTGAAATACACAGTCCTGAGGCACTTTTTTGAAGAAAATCTTTGAAACTATGTATACTTTCACAAAATCCACTTTTGGCCTTCTCTTAGGCTGAAACGTCTTTTGAGGGCATAAAAAATGAAAACTGCATCTTTAGGCAGTAAGGTGCTGAAAACAGCAGATATTGATGAAAATGTCATGAAACTGTGAAATACACAGTCCTGAGGGCACTTTTTTGAAGAAAATCTTTGAAACTATGTATACTTTCACAAAATCCCACTTTTGGCCTTCTCTTAGCCTGAAACGTCTTTTGAGGGCATAAAAATGAAAACTGCATCTTTAGGCAGTAAGGTGCTGAAAACAGCAGATATTGATGAAAATGTCATGAAACTGTGAAATACACAGTCCTGAGGCACTTTTTTGAAGAAAATCTTTGAAACTATGTATACTTTCACAAAATCCACTTTTGGCCTTCTCTTAGCCTGAAACGTCTTTTGAGGGCATAAAAAATTAAAAACTGCATCTTTAGGCAGTAAGGTGCTGAAAACAGCAGATATTGATGAAAATGTCATGAAACTGTGAAATACACAGTCCTGAGGCACTTTTTTGAAGAAAATCTTTGAAACTATGTATACTTTCACAAAATTCACTTTTGGCCTTCTCTTAGGCTGAAACGTCTTTTGAGGGCATAAAAAATGAAAACTGCATCTTTAGGCAGTAAGGTGCTGAAAACAGCAGATATTGATGAAAATGTCATAAAACTGTGAAATACACAGTCCTGAGGCACTTTTTTGAAGAAAATCTTTGAAACTATGTATACTTTCACAAAATCCACTTTTGGCCTTCTCTTAGCCTGAAACGTCTTTTGAGGGCATAAAAAATGAAAACTGCATCTTTAGGCAGTAAGGTGCTGAAAACAGCAGATATTGATGAAAATGTCATGAAACTGTGAAATACACAGTCCTGAGGCACTTTTTTGAAAGAAAATCTTTGAAACTATGTATACTTTCACAAAATCCACTTTTGGACTTCTCTTAGCCTGAAACGTCTTTTGAGGGCATAAAAAAATGAAAACTGCATCTTTAGGCAGTAAGGTGCTGAAAACAGCAGATATTGATGAAAATGTCATGAAACTGTGAAATACACAGTCCTGAGGCACTTTTTTGAAGAAAATCTTTGAAACTATGTATACTTTCACAAAATCCACTTTTGGCCTTCTCTTAGCCTGAAACGTCTTTTGAGGGCATAAAAAATGAAAACCTGCATCTTTAGGCAGTAAGGTGCTGAAAACAGCAGATATTGATGAAAATGTCATGAAACTGTGAAATACACAGTCCTGAGGCACTTTTTTGAAGAAAATCTTTGAAACTATGTATACTTTCACAAAATCCACTTTTGGCCTTCTCTTAGCCTGAAACGTCTTTTGAGGGCATAAAAAATGAAAACTGCATCTTTAGGCAGGTAAGGTGCTGAAAAACAGCAGATATTGATGAAAATGTCATGAAACTGTGAAATACACAGTCCTGAGGCACTTTTTTGAAGAAAAATCTTTGAAACTATGTATACTTTCACAAAATCCACTTTTGGCCTTCTCTTAGCCTGAAACGTCTTTTGAGGGCATAAAAAATGAAAACTGCATCTTTAGGCAGTAAGGTGCTGAAAACAGCAGATATTGATGAAAATGTCATGAAACTGTGAAATACACAGTCCTGAGGCACTTTTTTGAAGAAAATCTTTGAAACTATGTATACTTTCACAAAATCCACTTTTGGCCTTCTCTTAGCCTGAAACGTCTTTTGAGGGCATAAAAAATGAAAACTGCATCTTTAGGCAGTAAGGTGCTGAAAACAGCAGATATTGATGAAAATGTCATGAAACTGTGAAATACACAGTCCTGAGGCACTTTTTTGAAGAAAATCTTTGAAACTATGTATACTTTCACAAAATCCACTTTTGGCCTTCTCTTAGCCTGAAACGTCTTTTGAGGGCATAAAAAAATGAAAACTGCATCTTTAGGCAGTAAGGTGCTGAAAACAGCAGATATTGATGAAAATGTCATGAAACTGTGAAATACACAGTCCTGAGGCACTTTTTTGAAGAAAATCTTTGAAACTATGTATACTTTCACAAAATCCACTTTTGGCCTTCTCTTAGCCTGAAACGTCTTTTGAGGGCATAAAAAATGAAAACTGCATCTTTAGGCAGTAAGGTGCTGAAAACAGCAGATATTGATGAAAATGTCATGAAACTGTGAAATACACAGTCCTGAGGCACTTTTTTGAAGAAAATCTTTGAAACTATGTATACTTTCACAAAATCCACTTTTGGCCTTCTCTTGGCCTGAAACGTCTTTTGAGGGCATAAAAATGAAAACTGCATCTTTAGGCAGTAAGGTGCTGAAAACAGCAGATATTGATGAAAATGTCATGAAACTGTGAAATACACAGTCCTGAGGCACTTTTTTGAAGAAAATCTTTGAAACTATGTATACTTTCACAAAATCCACTTTTGGCCTTCTCTTAGCCTGAAACGTCTTTTGAGGGCATAAAAAAATGAAAAACTGCATCTTTAGGCAGTAAGGTGCTGAAAACAGCAGATATTGATGAAAATGTCATGAAACTGTGAAATACACAGTCCTGAGGCACTTTTTTGAAGGAAATCTTTGAAACTATGTATACTTTCACAAAATCCACTTTTGGCCTTCTCTTAGCCTGAAACGTCTTTTGAGGGCATAAAAAATGAAAACTGCATCTTTAGGCAGTAAGGTGCTGAAAACAGCAGATATTGATGAAAATGTCATGAAACTGTGAAATACACAGTCCTGAGGCACTTTTTTGAAGAAAATCTTTGAAACTATGTATACTTTCACAAAATCCACTTTTGGCCTTCTCTTAGCCTGAAACGTCTTTTGAGGGCATAAAAATGAAAACTGCATCTTTAGGCAGTAAGGTGCTGAAAACAGCAGATATTGATGAAAATGTCATGAAACTGTGAAATACACAGTCCTGAGGCACTTTTTTGAAGAAAATCTTTGAAACTATGTATACTTTCACAAAATCCACTTTTTGGCCTTCTCTTAGCCTGAAACGTCTTTGAGGGCATAAAAAATGAAAACTGCATCTTTAGGCAGTAAGGTGCTGAAAACAGCAGATATTGATGAAAATGTCATGAAACTGTGAAATACACAGTACTGAGGCACTTTTTTGAAGAAAATCTTTGAAACTATGTATACTTTCACAAAATCCACTTTTGGCCTTCTCTTAGCCTGAAACGTCTTTTGAGGGCATAAAAAATGAAAACTGCATCTTTAGGCAGTAAGGTGCTGAAAACAGCAGATATTGATGAAAATGTCATGAAACTGTGAAATACACAGTCCTGAGGCACTTTTTTGAAGAAAATCTTTGAAACTATGTATACTTTCACAAAATCCACTTTTGGCCTTCTCTTAGCCTGAAACGTCTTTTGAGGGCATACAAAATGAAAACTGCATCTTTAGGCAGTAAGGTGCTGAAAACAGCAGATATTGATGAAAATGTCATGAAACTGTGAAATACACAGTCCTGAGGCACTTTTTTGAAGAAAATCTTTGAAACTATGTATACTTTCACAAAATCCACTTTTGGCCTTCTCTTAGCCTGAAACGTCTTTTGAGGGCATAAAAAATGAAAACTGCATCTTTAGGCAGTAAGGTGCTGAAAACAGCAGATATTGATGAAAATGTCATGAAACTGTGAAATACACAGTCCTGAGGCACTTTTTTGAAGAAAATCTTTGAAACTATGTATACTTTCACAAAATCCACTTTTGGCCTTCTCTTAGCCTGAAACGTCTTTTGAGGGCATAAAAAATGAAAACTGCATCTTTAGGCAGTAAGGTGCTGAAAACAGCAGATATTGATGAAAATGTCATGAAAACTGTGAAATACACAGTCCTGAGGCACTTTTTTTGAAGAAAATCTTTTGAAACTATGTATACTTTCACAAAATCCACTTTTGGCCTTCTCTTAGCCTGAAACGTCTTTTGAGGGCATAAAAAATGAAAACTGCATCTTTAGGCAGTAAGGTGCTGAAAACAGCAGATATTGATGAAAATGTCATGAAACTGTGAAATACACAGTCCTGAGGCACTTTTTTGAAGAAAATCTTTGAAACTATGTATACTTTCACAAAATCCACTTTTGGCCTTCTCTTAGCCTGAAACGTCTTTTGAGGGCATAAAAAATGAAAACTGCATCTTTAGGCAGTAAGGTGCTGAAAACAGCAGATATTGATGAAAAATGTCATGAAACTGTGAAATACACAGTCCTGAGGCACTTTTTTGAAGGAAATCTTTGAAACTATGTATACTTTCACAAAAATCCACTTTTGGCCTTCTCTTAGCCTGAAACGTCTTTTGAGGGCATAAAAAATGAAAACTGCATCTTTAGGCAGTAAGGTGCTGAAAACAGCAGATATTGATGAAAATGTCATGAAACTGTGAAATACACAGTCCTGAGGCACTTTTTTGAAGAAAATCTTTGAAACTATGTATACTTTCACAAAATCCACTTTTGGCCTTCTCTTAGCCTGAAACGTCTTTTGAGGGCATAAAATGAAAACTGCATCTTTAGGCAGTAAGGTGCTGAAAACAGCAGATATTGATGAAAATGTCATGAAACTGTGAAATACACAGTCCTGAGGCACTTTTTTGAAGAAAATCTTTGAAACTATGTATACTTTCACAAAATCCACTTTTGGCCTTCTCTTAGCCTGAAACGTCTTTTGAGGGCATAAAAAATGAAAACTGCATCTTTAGGCAGTAAGGTGCTGAAAACAGCAGATATTGATGAAAATGTCATGAAACTGTGAAAATACACAGTCCTGAGGCACTTTTTTGAAGAAAATCTTTGAAACTATGTATACTTTCACAAAATCCCACTTTTGGCCTTCTCTTAGCCTGAAACGTCTTTTGAGGGCATAAAAAATGAAAACTGCATCTTTAGGCAGTAAGGTGCTGAAAACAGCAGATATTGATGAAAATGTCATGAAAACTGTGAAATACACAGTACTGAGGCACTTTTTTGAAGAAAATCTTTGAAACTATGTATACTTTCACAAAATCCACTTTTGGCCCTTCTCTTAGCCTGAAACGTCTTTTGAGGGCATAAAACAATGAAAACTGCATCTTTAGGCAGTAAGGTGCTGAAAACAGCAGATATTGATGAAAATGTCATGAAACTGTGAAATACACAGTCCTGAGGCACTTTTTTGAAGAAATCTTTGAAACTATGTATACCTTTCACAAAATCCACTTTTGGCCTTCTCTTAGCCTGAAACGTCTTTTGAGGGCATACAAAATGAAAACTGCATCTTTAGGCAGTAAGGTGCTGAAAACAGCAGATATTGATGAAAAATGTCATGAAACTGTGAAATACACAGTCCTAAGGCACTTTTTTGAAGAAAATCTTTGAAACTATGTATACTTTCACAAAATCCACTTTTGGCCTTCTCTTAGCCTGAAACGTCTTTTGAGGGCATAAAAAATGAAAACTGCATCTTTAGGCAGTAAGGTGCTGAAAACAGCAGATATTGATGAAAATGTCATGAAACTGTGAAATACACAGTCCTGAGGCACTTTTTTGAAGAAAATCTTTGAAACTATGTATACTTTCACCAAAATCCACTTTTGTCCTTCTCTTAGCCTGAAACGTCTTTTGAGGGCATAAAAAATGAAACTGCATCTTTAGGCAGTAAGGTGCTGAAAACAGCAGATATTGATGAAAATGTCATGAAACTGTGAAATACACAGTCCTGAGGCACTTTTTTGAAGAAAATCTTTGAAACTATGTATACTTTCACAAAATCCACTTTTGGCCTTCTCTTAGCCTGAAACGTCTTTTGAGGGCATAACAAATGAAAACTGCATCTTTAGGCAGTAAGGTGCTGAAAACAGCAGATATTGATGAAAATGTCATGAAACTGTGAAATACACAGTCCTGAGGCACTTTTTTGAAGAAAATCTTTGAAACTATGTATACTTTCACAAAATCCACTTTTGGCCTTCTCTTAGCCTGAAACGTCTTTTGAGGGCATAAAAAATGAAAACTGCATCTTTAGGCAGTAAGGTGCTGAAAACAGCAGATATTGATGAAAATGTCATGAAACTGTGAAATACACAGTCCTGAGGCACTTTTTTGAAGAAAATCTTTGAAACTATGTATACTTTCACAAAATCCACTTTTGGCCTTCTCTTAGCCTGAAACGTCTTTTGAGGGCATAACAAATGAAAACTGCATCTATAGGCAGTAAGGTGCTGAAAACAGCAGATATTGATGAAAATGTCATGAAACTGTGAAATACACAGTCCTGAGGCACTTTTTTGAAGAAAATCTTTGAAACTATGTATACTTTCACAAAATCCACTTTTGGCCTTCTCTTAGCCTGAAACGTCTTTTGAGGGCATAAAAAATGAAAACTGCATCTTTAGGCAGTAAGGTGCTGAAAACAGCAGATATTGATGAAAATGTCATGAAACTGTGAAATACACAGTCCTGAGGCACTTTTTTGAAGAAAATCTTTGAAACTATGTATACTTTCACAAAATCCACTTTTGGCCTTCTCTTAGCCTGAAACGTCTTTTGAGGGCATAAAAAATGAAAACTGCATCTTTAGGCAGTAAGGTGCTGAAAACAGCAGATATTGATGAAAATGTCATGAAACTGTGAAATACACAGTCCTGAGGCACTTTTTTGAAGAAAATCTTTGAAACTATGTATACTTTCACAAAATCCACTTTTGGCCTTCTCTTAGCCTGAAACGTCTTTTGAGGGCATAAAAAATGAAAACTGCATCTTTAGGCAGTAAGGTGCTGAAAACAGCAGATATTGATGAAAATGTCATGAAAC
>NC_136538.1:2503466-2505966 GCF_910591455.1 Pholis gunnellus
TAATTTATGTAAGGTACCCGGGGTGGGATAATGGAAGAAATTTGGAACAAGGAGGAGAGCCTTATTCCACCTCATTCAGGCCCGTGGGAAAGACTGTTTTAAGTTTATTAATCCAACGTCTTTCTGCGGCCCATCTTTGGGCCTCGGACCATCCCACCCCAGACTCGAGTCCTGAAATAACCAGGTTCTCCCTCCCATGTTCCCGAAAATGAACATACAACTCAGTTGCCTTATCTTGGCGATTAATACAATACAAATGCTGTTGGAGACGAGTTTGCAATTTATTTTTTGTCTGTCCAATGTACAGTTTATTGCAGATTACGCACTCAATTCCATAGACCAGGTTCGACGAGTTCAGCTGAAAAGTCTGCCAAACTGGAGCACCAAGGTCAGTATGTTTATTTCTAATGTATTTAATTAATTTGAAATGTGTGTTATTTTCTTGTTGTTTACCCCTCCTCAGTGAAGCGTGAACAAGTAAGTCCTTCAGGTTTGTGTTCCTTTTAAAAGCAGATATCACTCTAAAATCAGACAGAGGTTCAATCACTCTTTGTAATTTTTTAAACTGGATTTTAACTTTGGTGTTTAGTTTTACTGAGGCATGGGAAAATGTGGTCACAAAAGGGACGAGTTTGGTGTTTTGATCGACTCTTTTGGGTATTTCAGCTAGGTGGTAGCTCTGATGTAGGTCTGTTTTAATAGAGCGGAGAAATGTCCTACTGTAGCCCCTTGTTCTAAGGGTTTTAAAAAGGACTCTCGTTGCCACCTCAACGTCCACCGGCCTTGTGCAAATCCTCCCAAATCTCAATAGTTGGGATTTTACAATCCCCCTATATGTATGTTTGGGATGATAGCTGTTTTTATGCAGTAAGGCATGTGTGTCTGTTGGTTTAAAATATACCCTAGTCCCCAGACCACCCCTCCCATCCTCCCTCCTCATTCTAAAAACCTCAGTGTCCAGAAATTCAATGTGCTCATTCTGTAAGTTGTATTTTACCGTGATTGAACTGTGATGGTTATTCAGTGTGTTAATGAACTGTCTGAAATCAGGTTCCGAATGACTCCACACCCCAAAAATATCGTCAAGATACCGTATGTACAGTAGCGGGACTTGGTCACATTTGGGCAAAACTGTCTGCTCCCAATCGGCCATGTATATATTGGCGTACGCCGGAGCAAACTTTTTCCCCATGGCCGTCCCATGTACTTGGAGATAATTCTTAGAGTTGAACTCAAAATCATTTCTGGTCAGTCCTAATTCTAAGAGAGTTAATAATGCTTCGTCCGGTCTAGCTGGGTCCGGGTATTTGTTAAGGGTCTGTCTCACTGCTTTGAGGCCCAGTGGGGTATCAATGTTGGTATATAACGAGTCTATATCTATTGTGAAAAGCAACGCTCCAGGAGGCATATCAATTAGCTTGATCTTGTTGACAAAATCATATGTGTCTTTCACATAACTTGGATGTTTTTGCGATAAGGGATTGAGAAAATAGTCAATGTATTCAGCTATCCTGTAAGACTCGCTACCATAGTCAGAGATGATCGGTCGACCGGGAGGAATCTGATGAGGGACCGTCCACGTCGCAGGATCCTTATGTATCTTCGGAAGAAGGTAAAATTTGCGCGGCCGTGGAAGATCTGCCCCAAACAGGAAATATTTTTGTTTTGCAGAAATGTATTTCTTGTTGTACAAATCTTCGACAATTTCTCGGATCTTGACCTGTGTCTCCAATTGGAGAGAACAGGCCAGAGGTAAGTAATGTCTTGTGTTGTTAAGTTGTCTATTGGCTTCTATGAGGTATTGAGTTTGATCCATAATGACTATTTTTGATCCCTTATCTGCCGGTTTTATGATTATGTCCTGGTTCCTTTTTATTCTGTTTAATGCTTGTCGTTCTGTTGTTGATAGATTGTCCTCTTCTACAGTTCTGTAAGAGATGTTCTCGAGTTCTCGACGATCAGCCCTAATAAGCCTTTTAAGCGGTTCAGAAACTGAGTCCTCCTTAGGTTCCCACTTGGAGGGTTCGACAAAGAAACTCTGTACAGAATCTGTAGTATAATCGAAATGATTTAACAGTTTCAGTCGTCTATGATACCCAGAGAGGTCTCGTCGCAGGCAGTCCCTATCGACCCCTTGGGGTGTCGGAACAAAAAAGAGGCCTTTTTCTAATAGTCTTTCTTCAGACTCCTGTAGAGAAAAGGTAAGTGATAAATTAAGAATACTAGAGTGCGTAGGGGTGGGTGATCCCGGTCCCCCAACTTCTAGTTTAATTGCTTCATCCAACCATCCAAGATATTTGAAGCCGTGGCTGTAGTCCAATGTACTGGATCCCGAGGCTGTACCCTAAACCGATGTTCTTCCACACCCTGGAGTACTCTATAGGATTCCATGAAGAAGATGTTTGTTTGCTCTATTAGGGATTGTACCGTCGGCGGGAGCTGTGTGGAGAATTGGATAAGTGGCACGAAAATTTCCGCCAGGGGAAAGACTCTCCCTATC